>NC_047028.1:34656435-34935724 GCF_902652985.1 Pecten maximus | reverse complement strand
ATGTTGTGAGAAGCTGCGATAGCTCACTCCGTAAGAGTGTCAGATACGTAACCTAAAGTGAAGATCCGAGGTGTGTGGTTCGATACCTCGTGACGGTTTGTGTTTCTCAGAAAGCTAGGAAACAAGACAGTCTGTGCTGGCGTCATTTAGCAAAACACTGTCATAATTGCTCTGGATGTAATGCGACAGGACTGTGTATGTCGTTCAGTGAGGTAGCCACTAACTACTACAAGTCTCAAAATGACCCTCCTGTTGACGAAGTGATTAACCAAACAAAGAAACTTTAATCCAGTGTGACTTAGATATTTGGTTATTTGACGAAACCTTTTAATTCAGACTCATGTCGCCTTGACCTTTGCTCAGATGTCCTTTTGTTTAATTCTAACCAACGTTGCTTCATTATGTCACAACTTAATATTCCTTAGTGAAAAACTACATTTGACCTTGTCCTTTGACCCAATGACCTTGACGTTTGGTCAGTTGATTCCTTAATTGATGGTGAATAGCTTTGTTTCATCAAGTTATCAGTAAAAAAATTACCTTAATTCTTTGTAGGTGATGACCTTGATCTTTGACTTTGATTTTCATATCAGTGTGCATATTTTTGTGAATTGAACACTTTGTGTGCAACTGAGTGTCAACAAATACCAAAGTTATCACCAGGAACAAAATGTAGAGACGGACGGACAGACGGCCGGACGGACGGATGGACGGACGGACGGACGGACAAAGTGATTATCATAGAACACTCGTACAATAAAATACAAGTTTGTGACTGTAAAATGGTAACTTCGTGATCTTAAAACGTATGTCCTTCACAGTTTTCTTTATTTCAGGTTTAACGTAAAATAGATTAAATACGGAATCTGGTATACTATTCATTTAAGGGCAGTTTTCTTTGTACACTCCACACTCCTAGGATACAGGTTTGTTACAGGATGTGGAGAGAGGTAACAACTAAGATTTATTTCTCTTGAACTATTACACTGAAGTACCTTGTATTCCAATGTTCTCCGCTAAGGGGCGCTAATTACGATCAACACCGACAAATACAACTATCGTATTACATCTACGACAAATATGTGACTGGATAGATAATCTTTTCCATGGATCAACGTTCTAAGAATGCGTGGGTATTTAATGTTTGTTCATTTAGTTTCCAATGAGCTCGTGGGTGATTATAAACAATATTTAGTTCTGTTTAAATTAAGAGCAATCCGGGTGACCTTGGCAGATAAAAAAGTGTATCTGAACAATGAACCTTAATACAGAGGTACATTTTTGTTCATAACTATACTTGTTTAACAGCTTACCAGTAGATGTGGATACGGTCTAGAAGGTTATATAAATGACAAAGCGTTACCTATAAGCTGCGAAGGAAAGGAGTAAATTAAAAATTCAGAAGACAAATAGTTCTTCACAATTTTGTACTCACCGGTTAGTGCGATATGGTTGTTTCTTGCGACGAAACTGATGCAGTAGTTTCAAGCTCAGGTCAACACTCAGCGTGCTCACTGCAAAGAAGAAATCAAATTTGATTGACAGGAGGCTAAACTCAATTAATGCAACATACTTAACAGGGTTTGTTTGAAAATAGAATAGTTAGATTACTGTACGAACGTGTATCGTGGTACACTTTAATTGTTAAATATGTACTATACGGTCAGGGACGTTATCGTGGTACACATTAACTGTTAATATGAACTGTGCGGACGTGTATTATGGTACACTTTAACTGTTAAATAATTTTTATGTACTGTATGAACGTGTATCGTGGTACACTTTAACTGTTAAATAATTTTTATGTACTGTATGAACGTGTATCGTGGTACAATTTAACTGTTAAATATGTACTGTATGGACGTGTATCGTGGTACAATTTACCTGTTAAATATGTACTGTACGGACGTGTTTCATGATACACTTTAACTGTTAAATATGTACTGTATGGACGTGTATCGTGGTGCAATTTACCTGTTAAATATGTACTGTACGGACGTGTTTCATGATACACTTTAACTGTTCAATATGTACTGTACAGACGTGTATCATGGTACAATTTACCTGTTAAATATGTACTGTACGGACGTGTATCGTGGTACACTTTATCTGTTAAATATGTACTGTACGGACGTGTATCTTGGTACACTTTAACTGTTAAATATGTACTGTACGGACGTGTATCGTGGTACACTTTAACTGTTAAATATGTACTGTACGGACGTGTATCGTGGTACACTTTACCTGTTAAATATGTACAGTACAGACGTGTATCATGGTACACTTTAACTGTTCAATATTTACTGTACTGACGTGTATCGTGGTACACTTTACCTGTTAAATATGTACAGTACAGACGTGTATCATGGTACACTTTAACTGTTCAATATTTACTGTACTGACGTGTATCGTGATACACTTTAACTGTTAAATATGTACTGTACGGACGTATAGTGGTACACTTTAATTGCTGAATATGTACTGTACAAACGTGTATCGTGGTACAATTTTACTGTACATTTTAACTGTCAAACAGTGCTCCAGATAACTTTTTGACATGAGGGGTTTTCACTCCAACCCCCACAAAGCAAAGGGGTTTTTTACCCCTCATGTCACAAAGTGAAAAGTATTTCTTCAGTTTTCAACTTTTTAAACTATGTTCAAAAATACCGTATACATATTGGATTCAACAAGAGGAAACATACCAAAACAAAAAAGACCCGTAGTAAATTGGTGCCAAGGTTTTATTTACTTAATGTTAAAACATGCACAGTACATTTGACTTGTTGCTGTTTGTTTAATACAATTCATTGAACTCATTCATTAAAGAAATTTTACATGTGAATTTTATGCTGAAGTTAATATTTTACTTGAAAATTAATAGGTACTATTTTATAAACTTTTAATCATGTTCAGCCCCTAAAACCATGAAATGCAAACTTATAATACACATTTGTTTATGAAGCTGAAGACTTTTTGGCTTTAAATAACACACATAGTCTTCTTCTTTTTTAGCATTCCACAGTTGCACATCTTTACTTGGAGCAAACTCATTAATATCTGGGCCCAGCATGTTAATTTTCATTAAAGTATTAAAGTATTAATGGTTGACGTCAATATATATAGGTATTTCTGACTATTTTTTGTAATATAAAACTAGACATGCCCCTGTCAATATATATAGGTATTTTTGACTATTTTTTGTAATATAAAACTAGACATGGCCCTGTCAATATATATAGGTATTTCTGACTATTTTTTGTAATATAAAACTAGACATGCCCCTGTGCTTCGTGTACGGACTTACCTGTTTGGAATTGGGTCAAAAATTAAAACAAAAACACACCGGAGAAGGCTAATACATAATACCTTTATTAGAATTTATCAACAGTGAACTAGGCAGGTGAGACATTGTTTTCTCATTCAACAAAACATTTCCGTTTATAATTGGCCTGAGCAGAATTTCGAACTCGAAAAGATCGATACCAGTACTATACTGTACTGTCAGTGGTGATATTTTACAGCGGTACTTCGCTGTCATTGATGATTTCTGATTGTGTAATCATACTGCCTACAGACAAGCATAGATATATATATATATATAAATCCTTTTGAATAGAATAACACCCGTAATAATGATATTATACACAATAGCCTGATGCTAACAAACCGTTTGAGATCTAGATTTCTACGTTTTTCATTCAATTTCGTTGTGATAAATGCCTAATTAAATGGGATATCAACACTTTAATTTGTATAATTTTATGAGTTGACATTTTAATCTAGATTAAAACACCTGATACACATGAATTTCATTTAAAAAAAGTCTATTTTTGGAAATGCAAATTTTATATCTCAAATCTAGATTATAGTGTACAGAAAAATAGAATAGAAATAAGAACCGACCTATATCTACCGTAATTTTTTGACATCATTCTATTTTTATTAGGCCTAGCTGAGTAGTCATAACGTTGCCATACCAAATAAACCCAATAGGATAAAATAAATGAAATGTGGTCTAGATCTTGCACAAAAAAACATTGCCTCTAATTCTAGCTTTTAGAGCCACAACCTCTTGCATCTTTGCTAACTAAGATATGTTTCAATGCTGCTACATGTACAGTTCATCCAGTTGGGCATTCTAATTTTGAAATTGATGATTTGATATCATAAATTAACATTAAATATACATACATATATGTATCATGCAGTTACAGTTATGTATATGGTACATATACTATTGTGGAGAATATTTGATGTAATGTACTTACAAAAAAATATAAGTTAAAAACAAAATTCCACTTCAAATTGATTTGAACCGTACATGTGAATGAATGTGTTTTTTTTTTTATAGATAATTTGTAGCTACACAGTATGGAGAGTAAACATATAACATAGAGTGCTATATGAAAATCATGTTCACTCTAATAACAAGTATAACAAGTCTGAGCTGATATGAGCATATAATTCTAAGTTTTGAATGCTAATTATAAATTAGTTTGATGTGCCCGCCAGTGATGCCAATGTATATGCCGTATATATAATGGTATACCCTGCCCTGTCTACATCCGCATTCTCGAGCATACCCAGGTGTTTTTTTGTACTTATATATTAATTACACAATTGAATATGTTTTAATGGAAATGAAGTGTAACTAGCTCAGTAGCTAGTTTTTTAATCGGATACAAAATGATAGATACTGAAACCTTAAACCTATAGTCAAAGATGATTAACATCTAGTTTATGTTATCATAAAGACAGTCTTAGGAATTAAAATTCTGTGTATATCATGCAGGTGAAACATTGAGATCTGTAGGTTATTATTCAACCCCTCCCGCCTTCCCTTCCCCCTCCCCTGCTGATAGGGTGCGACACCCTTATATTACCTGGACAGTTCAGGCCTCAGGGAATCTTTCAATACACTGGTCAAAGTGCAAAAGATTTACACTGGCATGTTGATTACATCTTCCCAAGTGTGAGGAATTAATCTTAAAATATGGTAGAAATAACTTCCATAACTGTGAATGTATTAGGTGGCTAAAAGAGTAGGATGAAGTAAGAAATATGTCTTATTGTCCAGTAAATCTATATAAAACAAACTATGATAGCAAGGGAAAGCAAACGAATATTTCATACAACAAATTGAATCTAATTAGTCAATCATATATAGTTCATAATCTTACATCAAGGAAAAGCAATAATATTAACTGGTGATGGCGTCACTTTTTTCTTTTTCTTTTTAAAGATATAGATCTATAGAAGACCACATAAGAATGGAAATCATCACATTTTACTGTGCCCTGCATGCACTCACAATTTCTTGCATATTTTGTAACATGTAATTAACCATTGATAATATCTTAAATCATTTTTTTCTGATTTTGTGTTATCAAGTTCATGTGGAATTTAATTTGCATAATGAGGATTTTGGAGTTATAAAACATAAATAAGTGAAAGCGTTATGTTATAGCATAAATATAAAGATTCTAAAAAGTTGAATGATAAGCAACCTTTGTGTTGATTATTAAATCATATACATTTTATTCAAGTGTCTTCAATATTTTGATTTATGTCTTACATTAAAAGATTGATATCCAACTCAGACGGCAATTAGGCCGTGATTCATGAATGATTACAAAAACTAATTTGAAGTACTTCTCGGTCAAATAAACCCCTACTATTTTACATACAATACAGTTGTGCAACATGAAGAACATTTAGGTCCATTCTCTGAAAATGATGCCAATTTTAGGCCCAGTTTCCTCCGTTTCAGTTAACACACAAGTCCGTTTCGCCACCTAATACAAGGGGCGAAAATCCTGCACCCTCCAAGTCCATTAACCTTCTCCAGGTTGATACCGCTACCCTATCAATCAAATTAAGTAACTCTGATAGATCTATAATGTGTACCAGACAGAATGGAACAACATACACTCGTACTTTGCTTGTCATTAAGATTATTGGAAATGATGAATATTTACAAATTATTCTTCAATTGTTTGATAAATATTAAGTAAACTTTATACTCATCACAATAAGAAATTGTAGCTGAAAGGTTCTTGCTTTTTCTAAATGAGTCAAAATATAACAAACAAAGGGCCATAACTCGTAAAATATATTTAAATGAAATAAACGCAACTTCATGATATGGCATACCCAGTTTGAAAAAAAAGATGGTTATTGATGGTGGGAAGAGACCTCCGAACAAACCACAAATCAAACTGCAGTTCAGGAAAACACAATTTTATGTCATGGTTATGAAACATACCAAGTTTGAAAACTTTGAAGAGATTACCAAACAAACCACATTGATACATGATGCCCAGGCCAATTTAACGAAGTTCTAGAGTGGGCCTAGTACACAACTTATGCCATGGTATATGTATACTAAGTTTGAAAGAAATGGATTATTTAGTGTAGGAGGAGGTCTCCACACAAACCCAATGTATTTGCTACACAATGACCATATTTGACAAAAATGCAATACTGTTACTCAAAAAATGTGAATGACGACAACAAAGCCCATTTAATTTGGCTTTGGGGATTCGAAGGGATAATGTAACTCCAAAACGTTATATATTCCGAATATCTGTAAAGTAATGTTTTGACACCTTTTAACTCTTAGACGTGCACCAAAAAAATATTGTTTTCACATAATCGATAAAGTTTAAAGCATGTCAAAAAGCAGCTTTTTGTCACAAAATCTATTAATTTGACATGTGACATCCATTGATAAACAGTGCTAGTCATATGACATTGACGTTTATTGATCAACTGTACTAGTCATGTGCCATTCACATGTATTGATAAACAGCTAACACCAAAACTACTAACATTTGAAAACCAACGTAACCGAAACTGGGATGACAACATTAGCTTTCCATCTTCTTTGAAGAAATTAACTAATGAAATTAAAAAATGATTCCAGCTCTACATCTTCTTTGAAAAAAACGAGCTAATAAAATTCAAAAAATTATTCAAAGCAGTGACTTATACTGTCATGCATTTTAAACACATCTTTCAAATTTTCAATGACATGTTCCAGATCACAAAATATTACATAGTCAGTATACATATCCACTCACAGTAAAATCCATACGTAGAATTATCCAATATCAATAATACTAATAGCGAATCTAAATATAATATCAAAGCATTGTAGTCAAATGATCTCCATAGAATAGAAACCAGATAAGAGATGGCCTGACTGGACTGGTTTGTGTTTCTTGCGCATGCACCAATTATTATAACAGTGCTTAACAGGATCTTTTATTTGACCAATAAAGATCATTTAATGGTGTGTGCAAAGATCTCGCACTCGGATATTTTACTTATTATGTCAAGAAGCCACTGAAGCAAAAAGTATTAAACATAAACACTGCAATTTTGTTACTGAGTAGTTTTATTTTTAGCTCACCTGACTGAAGGGCAAGTGAGCTTATGTCGTGGTATGGCGTCCGTCCGTCCGGCGTCAATTTTTAGCCCACCATCATCAGATGGTGGGCTATTCAAATCGCCCTGCGTCCGTGGTCCGTGGTCCGTCCGTCCGTAAACAATTCTTGTTATCGCTATTTCTCAGAAAGTACTGAAGGGATCTTTCTCAAATTTCATATGTAGGTTTCCCTTGGTGCCTAGTTATGCATATCGCATTTTGAGACCTATCGGAAAACAACATGGCCGACAGGCAGCCATCTTGGATTTTGACAATTGAAGTTTGTTATCGCTATTTCTGAGAAAGCAATGAAGGGATCTTTCTCAAATTTCATAAGTAGGTTCTCCTCGATGCCTAGTTATGCATATTACATATTGAGACCAATCGGAAAACAACATGGCCGACAGGCAGCCATCTTGGATTTTGACAATTGAAGTTTGTTATCGCTATTTCTGAGAAAGTACTGAAGGGATCTTTCTCAAACTTTTTTGTAAGTTCCCCTTGGTCTGTTGTTCTGTATGTTGCATCTTGGGACCAATAGGAAAACAACATGGCCGACTGGCAGCCATCTTGGATTTTGACAATTGAAGTGTGTTATAGCTATTTATCAGAAATTGCTGAAAGGATCTTTCTGAAATTTCATTTGTAGGTTGCCCTCTGTGCCTAGTTATGCATATTGGATTTTGAGACCAGTCAGAAAACAACCTGGCTGACAGGTAGCCATCTTGGATTTTGACAATTGAAGTTTGTTATCGCTATTTTACAGAAGGTACTGAAGGGATCTTTCTCAAATTTCATATGTAGGTTCCCCTTGGTCCCTGGTGTTGCATTTTGGGACCAATCCGAAAACAACATGGCCGACAGACAGCCATTATCGCTAAATCTTAAATTTTATGTATAGGTTCCCCTTGTTTGAAAAGTACTAGAGGGCTGTTTCTGAATTTACACAGATTAGTAAGACTTAGAGGAAGGGAAAAGTAGAGAAAAGATCAATCTGACATGGAACCTATAAAGATCATTCAATGGTGGGCGCCAAGATCCCTCTGGGATCTCTTGTTCATTTAAACAACTTCTGCTAATAACCAAGAGGCCCAGGGACTTGATATTACACGTTTAGCAAAGATTCTTAGCAAAGGTCTTCCGACATTTCATGACGCCTAAGCGCACTTCTCTGAATATTCGAACAGCCTCTAGTAAAAGCATTGTCTTTTTTACATTTTAAACACAACGAGCATTTTAAGTTCAGAACATTACATCCCTCTGAGTCCGACTGGCCCATAATCTCTACCTTCAACCATTCGTAACATTTAGTCCATGGATCGATCGTTCCTCGTTTTGACAACGTCCTGTGATGCTTTCTACCTATTCCTTGAATGATTTTGTCTAGTACTTCTCTGATGAATGTTTCGGTATTACGATCTGGGCGTTTTTCTTTCTTCGAAAAGCCCATTTCAAACAACGATGACTGGTTTTTTGATAGCGCCATTGTTTATAATCACGATCTTTAAAGCGCTTTCTATGAACGGTAAAAATACGCTAAGTTTACAAACGTCTCTGTGACATGCTACACATACATTCTAAACAGTTGAAAAATAGAGCCGGTAACTGACGCAATTATCCGGATTTTATTACGTTAATGACGCACGTTCATGTTTTTTTCTTGCGTTTTTTGCATAAAATAGCGCGTAAAAACGCATTCACGCAGGAGCACTGTTTAAATATATTCAATCAGATTGTTTTTTTTTTTGAAGAACAATTGTTACTGCTCTTCATATGCTTCCTACTGTAGAGGTTTGGTTAAAGTGATATCTCCAACTATTTCACTTTCGTCCAACCCTTCATCACTGTTGTAAGCCATCCCATCCTCATCACTTTCAATGAAAACTGGTGGCATTTCATCAGAATCCTCTTGCATTTGACCATCCTTATTAGAAGGAAAATCCTGTTTGTACATCATCTGGTATAGGTGGTACATACATGGTGTCCTCTTTACAAGTGATGTCCAGTTTGTCCTCAGCCTCTAAATCATCTGATATAGGTGGGACATATATGGTGTCCTCTTTACAAGTGATATCCTGATTGTCCTCAGCCTCTAAACCATCTGGTATAGGTGGGACATATGCTGTGTCCTCTTTACAAGTGATATCCTGTTTGTCCTCAGCCTCTAAATCACCTGGTATAGGTGGGACATATGCAGTGTCCTCTTTACAAGTGATATCCTGTTTGTCCTCAGCCTCTAAATCACCTGGTATAGGTGGGACATATGCTGTGTCCTCTTTACAAGTGATATCCTGTTTGTCCTCAGCCTCTAAATCACCTGGTATAGGTGGGACATATGCAGTGTCCTCTTTACAAGTGATATCCTGTTTGTCCTCAGCCTCTAAATCACCTGGTATAGGTGGGACATATGCGGTGTCCTCTTTACAAGTGCTATCCTGTTCGTCCTCAGCCTCTCCGTCAATTTCCGCCGATTCCTTTGTTCGTTGTTGTTAACGATGGCGGTCACAAAGGGGACAGTGGTCAGTGTGGCTGATTTCAGTCGAAAATCCGCCTCTCCGTGCCGATTACGGCTGTGCATGATTTGACAATCAGTTAATTGTAACTTTTGTCACTATGATACGATAGCAAGATGTTTGTTAATATCAAAATTGTGTGATAAATAATAATCGTTGTTTTTTGGCAAAGATGGAATTGTCCGTCTAATGTTTCTATCAGGAACTAACTCACGTTCTGTGCTGTTCTCAACCACTTGTTTGTCTTGTGGCAAAACTTTCAGTTCATACTGTTATAGAGCAGTATCTTCTATGCTGCTGAAGGCAAGCAATGTCTGCTCTTCCTCAAATTTATTGACAACTGCAATCAAACCATTTTCTGTTTTAACAAATATCTGACACTGCCATATTTCTCTGGATAGTAATGTATAATGTGTGAGTTCTTGTTGTGAGTCCACATGTAATCTTCACAATCAATGATCCCAATTTTCGAAGTAATCCTGTGTGCTTTAAGCACATGTCCTGGATCTTCTCCAAATACATTCCTCTCCTTTCTTGTCAAGGTTTAATTCCTTAGAGCACCAATAGCATGATCTCTGTTTTCAGTGTATTCGCTAAAACCAAGGGAAATGGATCCCTTACCAAATCTGCTAACAATTCGCTCGTAAGTAGCTCACGTGAGAAACTAACATGTTTTGTTCACATGAGATCTTGTGAGCATTTTAACATGTAAATGAGGTTAAATCTCACACGAGCCAAGCATTGCTTACATGAGCTCACGTGAGTCATGTGAGCATTTAAACATCAAACACAGTAGGATTTTCATTAGTATTTTGTCTTTCTCTTAACATCTAGGCACTTTCTGTTAATCTAGGTTGGGTCAACTTGAAATTCATCATCACATATTCTGAAACAGAAAAAAAAACCATTTAAACAGAAAAATTACAAGTTTAATTCAAGTCTACAAATATATTATAGCAAGCGGCTGGGGAAATGATTCACACAATTAAATCAATACTCTTAGTCCAAGTGAATACACATATAGATGTCATACATTGTAGTCTAAACTTCTTAAAGTACCAAGAAGCAAATTTTTATTTATTTATTCCCCACATATTGTAAGCAAACATCAGATAACTACTTTTTTACTATTAAATCAAGGGGACCATAACTCCGCAAAATAATGTCAATGTCAATGTACATTCTATATTATCATATGGGACCAGTCTGTGTTACAGAGGAACCTTCTATAGTTTTTTTTATCATATATCAAAGGTAAACTTACGTTTTTAGTCATTCACCAATAGAATGACAATTTAATGTACATGACTTTATGTTTTGGACAACACTACTCTTATTCTTGTCTCCTGGGCTTGTTATATGGCTAGTCATTGGAGTCATGGGCATCATGGGCGCGTGCTTGTGGTACCGGTGATGGGAGTACTCATGAGGATGGGTCTACTAGACATAGTTGTGGCTGGGGATCCAAATAAATTGCCCTGCAAGTCATCAGTTTGCCTGTTCTCCCGTCTTAGAATGACAGCCTTCAGGTCATCAATCAGTTTCTTTGATTCTGAGGCAGCTAAAATATTTTAAAAGTTTATATGATGACTTATTAAACACGAACATACATCAGCCTCCCAAATCACACATACGCACTCACCACATGCATGCATGTCCCACGCATGGGAGGCCGTCCTTAAATGACCTTAGCTGTTAATAGGACGTTAAATAAAATAAACCAAACCAAACTAAACCATATTTGATTATCATGATGATACATTGATCTTATAAATAAGTAAATATTAATTCCCTCCCTTTGTAATATGATTCAACAAAGAAAACTTACTTTTGTTTTCTCGGTGTAACATTGAGACATGGCGAGTGTTGTTGATGTAGACTGTCATGGAGGGTGTTGTGTTGATGTTACTTTGAGACACAGCGAATGTTGCTGATGAAGACTGTGATGGGGAGGCATTCCAAGTTGTAGTAGCAACATCAATTCTTAAAAACTTTAATTGCTAGCTTAATTCAAGTCAAATATAGTCCATTCTGAAGCTTCTTTTAACCTTTAATGTAAATAACCTGATGTTTGCCGATTGGATGCAATAAATCTTGTAAATAAAACAAATATATATATACAATGTAAAAAAAATTAATCTGCTAACTTGCAAAAAGTAAGTCTTATTATTACTGTAATTTTCATTTAAAGTTTACTATGCTAGACTGAGGCATTTTAAACATGCCCCTAAACCAAATTATAATATAACACAGGTAGGCTGATAATCGGTTATAATCAAAAATTAATTTCTTTGGATTTCCAAACAAATATTTTAAACTTAGGTAACAATAACTCCTTGCAAGTTATTTCTTTATCTCTTCGATGTTTCCATGCAATCTCTGCAAAAGTTTTTGAATCAAATGTTTCAAATATCCATATCTTGGACAGGAACCATAATTTTCGCCTGATGCAGTGCTATGGCAATTATTATATATGTTATCATCATCGAAATATGCATCAAAACTTGTGTTTAATATGTAAAAAAATGTTCATAATATTTAAACATCTGCACTTTTTTGTATTTCATATTTGGAAAAAAAATGTGGTTAAACACAGTTCCGCATGATGTACGAAAACTTGAAGTTTTTGTCCAAATTGCATGATATTTTTTATTTATAAGGATGGCAACAAACTGTATCTCTGGTAGGTTAAGGCACCATAATTAACAAAAATGTGTTTCCCTCCCTTGAGAAATATCCGTATAAACCACACAAACAAAATGTCCGCAAATACTGAAGTAAAGAAAGTCTAAAAGTTCACAAAACAAAGTTCCGTAAACTCGGGAATGATAGAGCCTTTTTAGGCTTTTTCAAAACACAGAGATACAGACAGGTCAGCTTAGAATCTCCAAGTGAAGTTAAAAATAGCTCAAACTAATTGACATTCATAAAAACAGATTAGATAGTGGCCACTTTTCTAAGTTATTTTTAAGTTCATATCCTGTAAAAATTCTTCAAAAGTTCTTCATCCCAAGTATATTCTTCTGAGGTTCCCAAGACCTTGTTCCATCCTTCCATTTGACCAGGAATTCTTTTTTCTGTTTTCTTGCTTGCACTTTAAGCAGCTTTGCTGCATATACATGGTCTGGAAAAAAGCATACTCCATTTGAAAAACTAATTATTACCCGCGAAACGCGTTTGCGGGGAATATTAAATTGGGCTCCGTCCGTCTGTCCCTCCGTCCGTCCGTCCGTCCGTGTGTCCGTCAGAGATTCTTTTCCGGGCTATAACTCCATAACCGTTCAACGCAGCTCCTTGAAACTTTCTGTATATGTCAGACTAGTGCCCTAGTTGTGCCTTTTGCTATTGCGGACCTTCCATTTTCGGTATTTTTTCTGTCACCATGGAAACTTAGACAAAAATACCAAATTACTGTTTCCTTTTGTTTCCGGGCTATAACTCAAAAACCGTTCAACGCAGCTCCTTGAAACTTTCTGTTTATATCAGACTAGTGCCCTAGTTGTGCCTTTTGCTATTGCGGACCTTCCATTTTCGTTATTTTTTCTGTCACCATGGAAACTCAGTCAAAAATACCAAATTACTGTTTCCTTTGGTTTCCGGGCTATAACTCAAAAACCGTTCGAAGCAGCTCCATGAAACTTTTTGTATGTATCAGACTGGTGCCCTAGTTGTGCCTTTTGCTATTGGGGACCTTCCATTTTTGGTATTTTTTCTGTCACCATGGAAACTTAATCAAAAATACCAAATTACTGTTTCCGGGCTATAACTCCATAACCGTTCAACGCAGCTCCTTGAAACATTCTGTATATATCAGACTAGTGCCCTAGTTGTGCCTTTTGCTATTGGGGACCTTCCATTTTCGGTATTTTTCTGTCACCATGGAAACTTAATCAAAAATACCAAATTACTGTTTCCTTTTTTTTTCTTGGCTATAACTCCAAAACTGTTCAACGCAGCTCCTTGAAACTTTCTGAATATATCAGACTAGTTGTGCCTTTTGCTACTGCGGACCTTCCATTTTCGGTATTTTTTCTGTCACCATGGAGACTTAATCAAAAATACCAAATTACTGTTTCCTTAATAACTCTTACTTTGAGCTTGATTTATACATGTATTTGGGTTTTCATACCAACTGCGGGGCGCGGGGGATAATGCCAGGCTTTGCGGCTCCTTGTTTTATATCAATATTGGAATCAGTAGAAGACTTTGATGTGAGCACAAGTACTGTCCACAAGCATATCACTATGAGCTACCTGTGTCTGGTCAAAAAAATTGAAGGTAGTAAAAGAAGAAGAAGTAATTCCCTGATATAGAGTTACCAAATTGTTTATTTGTTTAACGGTTGGATCGCTTTCAGCTTGTAGATATCCCATTTAACATATATATTGCGTGTTTATTGTTTGCGGAATGTATTCATTGAGACCTGCGTTTTTGGTCGGAACGGGTATCTGTCTTGGCAGGCTGTTCTGGGTTACTTTTGTTGTTTTGACAGGAAGTGTTGCCATGGCTACTGGATTTACAACCTTTACAATTATTGAGGAAGTAAAATTTAGGTCTTGAACAACCTCTTGGACTATTGACATTGTTACATATTTGTGTTCCATGTTGGAACACGATCTCCCGACCTGGTACATTTGTTCCTATAGTTTCGTATTTGTGTTCCATGTTTGTACACGATCTCTCAACTAGTACATTTGATCCATATAGCTACGTATTTTTGTTCCATGTTGGAACACGATCTCTCAGGTGAATGACATGTTAAAGTTGGAAGTGAAAACTCGAGAAATTGTTCATTGTGGGGGAAAGGGAGATATCTCTTAACTGAAGAAAACTAAGATTATTTAAACATGATCTGTATATATCACACAGTATAAAGGCTTCTAAAATTAATGTTAATCATACTTACCAAGTATAACACTTTAAATGCAATTATTGAATAAGGTGGGCCTGTCAACCATTTCCTCATCCGTGCATACCTGGCATATAATTTTAAATCTCTTTTGGACTACAATTAATCTCATTGTTTTATTATAAGTGTGTATTGGACAGGAAGGGAAAAAGAAACATTAACGTTATGTTTTGTTTTCTTTCATCAATTAAAATGTTTTTGTTCTGATTATGTGATTTTATGCTGCATGTGTTGCTCCGTTTTGTTAGCTGTGACATGTGTCACTCCTTTTTCTTAGCTGTGACATGTGTCACTCCATTTTGTTAGCTGTGAAATGTGTCACTCAATATTGTTAGCTGTAACATGTGTCACTCCATTTTGTTAGCTGTGACATGTGTCACTCCATTTTGTTAGCTGTGACGTGTGTCACTCAATATTGTTAGCTGTGACATGTGTCACTCCATTTTGTTAGCTCTGACATGTGTCACTCAATATTATTAGCTGTAACATGTGTCACTCCATTTTGTTAGCTGTGACATGTGTCACTCCATTTTGTTAGCTGTGCAAGTGTCACTCCATTTTGTTAGCTGTGACATGTGTCACTCCATTTTGTTAGCTGTGACACCATTTTGTTAGCTGTGACACCATTTTGTAATATGATAACATGTCACACCATTTTGTTAGCTGTGACACCATTTTGTACGCTGCGACATTTATATTGACCCCTACCCGAGGGGATTGACGGGCAGGCCAAAAAGGGTCAAATTTGTTTAAATACTTGAGAACTCAGGTAACTGTTACGGCCAATTGGGCCTCTTGTGTGACGTAACATTGGCGATATCTTATGGTTGTTAAACATTTTAATAATATACAATCTTTCTATATCTTGTGGTTCACAGTGACATGAAACTCAGTAACCAAAAGATGTATCCTCATTTCTTAATGAGAGTGAATGTTTAACTTTTTGTAGTATTTAAGCTTTAGATTTAAGAATGTATGGATGTAAAAATGAATTGTATAATGATGGTTTACTTTTTGTATCTTTTCGATAAAATTCGATAAAAGTTTAGTAGTACTTATTAAAAAGTTTACTAATTGAAGCACTCAGCTGTATAAGTATATTTCTAAGTTTGGCATTGTTTTATGCACAACATAGTTTTAAGAAATGCAAATTCTTTGTTGAAAATCCTCCAATACCATGTGCGCATGATGAATGAAGTCTGTGATTCTAAAGAGGTACTCCTGTGAAATTCTCATGAACATTTTATGAACTGTTTGTGGCAAATTGTTCGCGAACACTTCATGAACTGTTCGTGGCAAATTGTTTCTTGAACTGTTCATAAAAAGTGCATGACGAATGGTAAACCTCTTCATGAACACAATCTCTACAAACATTAAATTAGAATTAGATAATAAAGAGAAAAAATGAGGCTACAATATCAATATCCTCAAGAAAAATTTGTACTGTTAATTTCACAGCTGTTGTCAGCTATTGTTTCACTATATCACCTGATGTTGGCCAATTAATAACTTTTTCAAATATTCTTTGCTGACAGACTGTTAAGAATGTATTATATTTATTTGTCTGTCTGCAGTTACTAAAAGGGATAATAAAAATAGTCCTATATACTCATTATATAACTGCATCTGTATTCTTGTAATAAAAACCTTGTTCAAGTATACCAGTGTATATTGTATGTTTGCTTATTACCTGCTTCTGATGGGCGACTTTTAGTCGGTCAAGCCACTCCTGCATAAGCACAATTACAAGCCATATAAACACCTATCTTTATCTTAATTGAACGCAATACTTACCAACATCAGGTTGTCCTTCTCAACTTCTCTTGCGATGAAATAATACAACATTCCTTTTGCGAATCCAGGCTCGGGCTCCAAGCTACACAGATAAAGTGGCAAAGTTGAGATGAAATGTTGCGACACAATTAAGGGTGCCATAAATGAATCTTGGTACCGTGATGTACATGTATATAGTCAATGTAAAAATCAAATTCACAGAGAATGTACCACGTAAGTTCCAGCACATTAATGAAAAATATTTCAATGGCAGTCGCATTGAACAGATACAATGAACAACCACATAACATATACAGAAACCCGATACAAATGATGATGTCGGCGACACAGGGCCTGGACACGCACATCAATCCCCCTCCACACACACACACACTCGTATATATTTCTGTAATGAAGTCTGATACAAAGGATGACGTATGCGGAACAGGGGCTGGACACTCACATCGCCTTTTCCCGCATGAATATATACTTGTATAACCAAGTGCTATACAAATTATAAAGTCGACAACATGGGGCTGGACAAACGCATAGATCCCCTTCCACATATATACTTGTTTAATGAAGTATGATATTAGGTTGCGGGACTCTCACACTGATTCTCTCAATACGCATACAAGTATACTATCATGGAAATAATCTATTTGTGTTTCAGACCCTGTGCTGCCAACATAGTGTTTTATATCAGACTTCATTAAACAAGTATATATGTTTGGCCGAGGATCGTGTGTCCAGTCTCTGTGCCACCGACATCATTTTCTGTATTGGACTGCTTCACACAAGTTCATATATATGATTTGATGCTTGGGACAATCGATTTGTGTGTGCATCCCATATTGACCAATAATTCTATTTTGTATCATACTTCATCAAAAAAAATAATTTGTCAGGGCGGAGATCGACATTTGTGTCCAGACCCTGTGCTTACGACATATGTTCTCATATTGAATGTAAACGTATAACATACTTATATCGGTTCACTTATCATGTCATCGGCACTGATCTGAGACCGGCTTGTCGCTACACCTCTGTGCCTATAGGACCTGATAAGGGGTAGGTATTTATTTCATTGCAAGCAAGAACGGTGTTACAAAAAATAATGATTTTAAACATTTCCCAGTTCATATCGTCATTATACAGGACATCGATATTACATTTTAAAATGAAGACTGCTCTACCATTATCTTCCCTATCGTATGCTTATTTGTCCGCTACAAAATTGACCTGCTCGGGGCCCCTTGAAAATGAAATGCGAAATTCCAGCTATGTTGCATAGGAGGAGGATATATTGGAAAATGTACCATGTAAATTCAAACTTTAAAATACAGAATAAAAAAACCCAAGACTTAAAAAAAAAAAAAAGTCATTGAATCATTGGAATTGATGTATATCTGTTTAGCTCACCTGGACCGAAGGTCCGGTGAGCTTATGCCATGGTGCAGCGTCCGTCGTCCGTCGTCGGTCCGTCAACATTTGCTTCAAATCGCTACTAGTCAAAAAGTTCTTATTGGATTTTGACCAAATTTGGTCAGAAACATCCTTGGCAGAAGGGGATCAGATTTTGCATAAATGGTGGCTCTGACCCCCAAGGGGCCTGAGGGGCGGGGCCCAATATGGGAAATTGAGGCAATTCCTTTAAATCGCTACTAGTCATAAAGTTATGAATGGATTTGAACCCAATTTAGTCAGAAACATCCTTTGGGGAAGGGGAACAGATTTTGCATAAATGGTGACTCTGACCCCCAAGGGGCCAAAGGGGCGGGGCCTAATGGGGAAATAGAGGTAATTCCTTTAAATCGCTACTAGTCATAAAGTTATGAATGGATTTGAACCCAATTTAGTCAGAAACATCCTTTTGGGAAGGGGAACAGATTTTGCATAAATGGTGACTCTGACCCCCAAGGGGCCAAAGGGGCGGGGCCTAATGGGGAAATAGAGGTGATTCCTTCAAATCGCTACTAGTCATAAAGATATGAATGGATTTGAACCCTATTTGGTCAGAAACATCCTTTGGGGAAGGGGAACAGATTTTACATAAATGGTTACTCTGACCCCCAAGGGGCCAAAGGGGCGGGGCCCATTAGGGGAAATAGAGGTAATTCCTTCAAATCGCTACTAGTCATAAAGTTATGAATGGATTTGAACCCAATTTGGTCAGAAACATCCTTTAGGAAAGGGGAACAGATTTTGCATAAATGGTGACTCTGACCCCAAGGGGCCTGAGGGACGGGGCCCAATAGGGGAAATTGAGGCAATTCCTTTAAATCGCTACTAGTCATAAATTTATGAATAGATTTGAACCCAATTTGGTCAGAAACATCCTTTGGGGATGGGAAATAGATTTTGCATAAATGGTGACTCTGACCCCCAAGGGGCCAAAGGGGCGGGGCCTAATGGGGAAATAGAGGTAATTCCTTTAAATCGCTACTATTCATAAAGTTATGAATGGATTTGAACCCAATTTAGTCAGAAACATCCTTTGGGGAAGGGGAACAGATTTTGCATAAATGGTGACTCTGACCCCCAAGGGGCCAAAGGGGCGGGGCCTAATGGGGAAATAGAGGTGATTCCTTCAAATCGCTACTAGTCATAAAGATATGAATGGATTTGAACCCTATTTGGTCAGAAACATCCTTTGGGGAAGGGGAACAGATTTTACATAAATGGTTACTCTGACCCCCAAGGGGCCAAAGGGGCGGGGCCCATTAGGGGAAATAGAGGTAATTCCTTCAAATCGCTACTAGTCATAAAGTTATGAATGGATTTGAACCCAATTTGGTCAGAAACATCCTTTAGGAAAGGGGAACAGATTTTGCATAAATGGTGACTCTGACCCCAAGGGGCCTGAGGGACGGGGCCCAATAGGGGAAATTGAGGCAATTCCTTTAAATCGCTACTAGTCATAAATTTATGAATAGATTTGAACCCAATTTGGTCAGAAACATCCTTTGGGGATGGGAAATAGATTTTGCATAAATGGTGACTCTGACCCCCAAGGGGCCAAAGGGGCGGGGCCTAATGGGGAAATAGAGGTAATTCCTTCAAATTGCTACTTGTCATAAAGTTATGAATGGATTTGAACCCAATTTAGTCAGAAGCATTCTTTGGGGAAGGGGAACAGATTTTGCATAAATGGTTACTCTGACCCCCAAGGGGCCAAAGAGCGGGGCCCCATATGGGAAATAGAGGTAATTCCTTTAAATCGCTACTAGTCATAAAGTTATGAATGGTTTTTAACGCAATTTAGTAAGAAACATCCTTTGGGAAAGGGGAACAGATTTTGCATAAATGGTGACTCTGACCCCAAGGGGCCAAAGGGGCGGGGCCTAATGGGGAAATAGAGGTAATTCCTTCAAATCGCTACTAGTCATAAAGTTATGAATGGATTTGAACCCAATTTAATCAGAAACATCCTTTAGGAAAGGGGAACAGATTTTGCATAAATGGTGACTCTGACCCCCAAGGGGCCAAAGGGGCAGGGCCTAATGGGGAAATAGAGGTAATTCCTTCAAATCGCTACTAGTCATAAAGTTATGAATGGATTTATACCCAAATTGGTCAGAAACATTCTTATGTGAAGGGGAACAAATTTTGCATAAATAGTGACTCTGACCCCCGAGGGGCCAAAGAGGCGGGACCCCATATGGGAAATAGAGGTAATTCCTTTAAATCGCTACTAGTCATAAAATTATGAATGGATTTGAACCCAATTTAATAAGAAACATCTTTTTGGGAAGGGGAGCAGATTTTGCATAAATGGTGACTCTGACCCCCAAGGGGCCAAAGGGGCGGGGCCCCATATGGGAAATAGAGGTAATTCCTTTAAATCGCTATTTGTCATAGATTTATGAATGGATTTGAACCCAATTTGGTCAGAAGCATTCTTTGGGGAAGGGGAACAGATTTTGCATAAATGGTGACTCTGACCCCCAAGGGGCCAAAGGGGCGGGGCCTAATGGGGAAATAGAGGTAATTCCTTAAAATCGCTACTAGTCATAAAGTTATGAATGGATTTGAACCCAATTTAATCAGAAACATCCTTTAGGAAAGGGGAACAGATTTTGCATAAATGGTGACTCTGAACCCCAAGGGGCTAATGGGGAAATAGAGGTAATTCCTTCAAATCGCTACTAGTCATAAAGTTATGAATGGATTTATGCCCAAATTGGTCAGAAACATTCTTATGTGAAGGGGAACAGATTTTGCATAAATGGTGACTCTGACCCCCGAGGGGCCAAAGAGGCGGGGCCCCATATGGGAAATAGAGGTAATTCCTTTAAATCGCTACTAGTCATAAAGTTATGAATGGATTTGAACCCAATTTAATAAGAAACATCTTTTGGGGAAGGGGAGCAGATTTTGCATAAATGGTGACTCTGACCCCCAAGGGGCCAAAGGGGCGGGGCCCCATATGGGAAATAGAGGTAATTCCTTTAAATCGCTACTTGTCATAGATTTATGAATGGATTTGAACCCAATTTGGTCAGAAGCATTTTTTTGGGGAAGGGGAACAGATTTTGCATAAATGGTGACTCTGACCCCCAAGGGGCCAAAGGGGCGGGGCCTAATGGGGAAATAGAGGTAATTCCTTAAAATCGCTACTAGTCATAAAGTTATGAATGGATTTGAACCCAATTTAATCAGAAACATCCTTTAGGAAAGGGGAACAGATTTTGCATAAATGGTGACTCTGACCCCCAAGGGGCCAAAGGAGCAGGGCCTAATGGGGAAATGAGGTAATTCCTTCAAATCGCTACTAGTCATAAAGTTATGAATGGATTTATACCCAAATTGGTCAGAAACATTCTTATGGGAAGGGGAACAGATTTTGCATAAATGGTGACTCTGACCCCCGAGGGGCCAAAGAGGCGGGGCCCCATATGGGAAATATAGGTAATTCCTTTAAATCGCTACTAGTCATAAAGTTATGAATGGATTTGAACCCAATTTAATAAGAAACATCTTTTGGGGAAGGGGAGCAGATTTTGCATAAATGGTGACTCTGACCCCCAAGGGGCCAAAGGGGCGGGGCCCCATATGGGAAATAGAGGTAATTCCTTTAAATCGCTACTTGTCATAAAGTTATGAATGGATTTGAACCCAATTTGGTCAGAAGCATTCTTTGGGGAAGGGGAACAGATTTTGCATAAATGGTGACTCTGACCCCCAAGGGGCCAAAGGGGCGGGGCCTAATGGGGAAATAGAGGTAATTCCTTAAAATCGCTACTAGTCATAAAGTTATGAATGGATTTGAACCCAATTTGGTAAGAAACATTCTTGGGGGAAGGGGAACAGATTTTGCATAAATGGTGATTCTGACCCCCGAGGGGCAAAAGGGGCGGGGCCCCATATAGGAAATAGAGGTAATTCCTTTAAATCACTACTAGTCATAAAGTTATAAATGCATGTTGTAAACTCAGAGAGTCTGGACTTCATTATTTCTTTAAAGCAGTTGGGATCCCCACGCTATAACCATAAATAGCATTGTTTGAGGTTAACAAACAAAAGGAATTGAATATGAACATTATTTTGACATTTGGTCAAATCCAACCAGGTGAGCGATACAGGCCCCATGGGCCTCTTGTTTTTTATGGTTTGAACCCTTGTATAAGAATAGTTCTTCCATTATAAACGAGGGCCTTTAATTAGACGTTCTTGAATGACCTATCAAGTTAATTTAAAACTTAATGAAAAAAATTACGGCATCACTATTCACAAAGTAAAATGTTTCAGAAAACAATTTGCGGGTGACATATCTTTTACAGTATCAGATGATCCAGTTTCCTTGAAACAACCTCAAACATTTTTTTGTGATTTTGAAAAGACAGGTCTTCATATACAGTTTGATAAAACTCCAGCAATATAGCTTTGAGCGAGATGAGATTATTGGTCAGACCTTCTTCCCGAAGGCAATTTGATATGGCATCACCGTGGTACGTTTAAACCACTCGGTATGAAATATAATGTTCAGAAAATGTACACACCGATTTCAAAATGTATCTTACTTTTGGATGAGTCGGTATTATTAAAACTCTTGAAAGAAATGTTGCCTACGCATTAATGTTACATCGTCCAGATTGAAAAAACCTGACACGGCCATAGATGACCCTTGCTTTTAATAAGAGGTGAAATAAGATAGGGCTTCATAAAACGATGTGTCCTCAAAAACCCATGAAGAGGTGATATCACAACATGGTTTTTAATAATTACATTGATTTAAGCATATTTTTACAAAAAGCAAAGAATGCAAACGATTAGTACAAAAATGTACTGCTTGTTGAAAGTCCTCTTCGACATTATATACTTTTTTTATCTTCATTTAATTTTGATATCAAGTATAATGACAACCTATAGGTGTTACTTGAAAGAAATGTTTATTGGTATAAATGATCGTCATCGGGAAGGCTAAGGACTTTATTGAAAATTGTCAGGTATCTGACGGATTGTCCAAATCAAATATATTGTCGCTTTGAATGGTTTGGGATGTATAGTATAGTTCGGCTTGACAGACAAAATGAGAAGTACCGTGAAAAATTACACTGATTGTATGGCTAAAACATTGGCTTAAATATATTTGAAATATTTAATATCTTCAATTTTAGTTTTCAGAATGAATATTTCTCACATTTCCAGGACCAATGATCGACGCCCAATTGTAGTTTTAAGGACAAAAGTTTCTCACATTTGCATGACCAATGATAGACACACAGAAATGGGTTAGGATCGAAATTTTAATTTGCCCTTTTCCTATATTATTTTATTGATTATACAACAGTTTACATTGATATATATGTGACGCTGACCACAGTACAGAATCATTAGCCATTTGTTTGCTGTTACCGCTCTAACGCATTCTGAACTTTCATAGCTGCACAACTTAATTAAATCGTACGTGCACAGCAAATTTCCTTTATCATGGACGTTTTCAAGCTATTGTCAACACACCTCACTTTTATAGCAATTGCTTGTGCTTTCCATCATGATTTATCTGCAGCGGAAAAGTTGGAAAAGTGGCAGAACTTTGTTGGCATGACTGAATCAGACAGGAACGGAGAACTTACTGTCAAACATTCTGCTATGTATGGAGGCATCAATAACATCAGACAGAAACGCTCGGAGAGGGGAACGGAATCGACATCTGAACAAGAATGTACAAAAGGTAAAATGTTTGTTGGGTAATTTGTTTTTCATTATTCTTCATATCCGTCTGATATTTTTTGAAAAATCCATAGTAGCAAAACTTTCATCAGCATATTATAATGTAGGGGTGAAACTAGTACAGTATTGGAATTTAAAATTTCACTTTGTTCCTTGGCATGGAATATAACGTAACAACCAATACACAGATAATACATATATAACAACTGAAATGTATTGAAGTGTTAATTGCGAAATGAAAAAAAAATACGTCTGACTGTAACCGTGAAATGATAGTCCAGCAAAATTGTTTTTTGGTCTGGGTACAATTAATCAGGTATTAATTTTAGCATTTCTATTTCTATAATAACTAATATTAGATGTTTTGTACATGTGGCACATATTTTACATGTTTCTCGATTGATTCGGTGTTCTAAGTGTTAGTAAACAGAACATTTTGAAACTTCGCAGAGAAAAGAAATATCGACAGATAAACGAAAATAAAAATACAGAAATGGATTATCATTAATCTCAGAATTAAACAAGACACGCAAGAATGTACCTTTCACAAATGAATCAAACTGCGCCATACAACTGTTTTGTACGTCAATGACTCGTCATTGATCCTTAAGGACTCAGTTGGTGATCAAAGGAGGGGGGAAATAGGTTGAAAGAAAAAAAATGTTAAAATATGATTGAGGAGGTGAAAGATTTTCATTATAATTATAAGAACATATGAGCATTCGATGACTTTTCCAATTTAATAAAAATCATATTTCACAAGGTAAGACTTTTTTGTTTTACATCTACCTACGCGTGAATTTTGGCTCACCTGGCCTTGTGGTCAAGATATAAACACAAGCATGCTGTAAAATATATAGGTCCTGCGGTCTTTCCCCACCTCTAGGAATTTAGTTTATTGGTTTTATTTTCAAAACCTGTTGAGATCTTCCACCTCATAACCATATTAGCGTTACTGCCAATCAAGAGATAAACAATATCTTGTTATGAAATAGGTCAGGACAAATATTTTATTGGCTATATAATTAAGTCGTTCAGAACTCTAACCAACAACCATATATATAACATTGATGGGCACCACAAGTTAAACACAATCCAGTTTCCTATCATATTTTTTAATCCAATGAAGACAATTGAATGTCTACCAATCCATATACAATACTCCTTGTGTGAAAGAAAATGTGTATGTGGATCATTCTGTAGTGAAAAAAAACTTTCGAAAAAAAAGTTTTTTTTTTTTTTTTTAAACCTTTGAGATTTCCATCCCATAACCATGTAATGTTATAGTACCACTTGAAATAAAGAGATAAATATAACCAGTTTTTAATTTGCCACACGAGTAAAATATATTAACGGAACCATTGAATTTTCCTTAAAACTCATTTTAAAAGTTTTTAACGGTACGATTTTATTTGAAAAAATTCTGTATTTTATTTTACGCAAAACAGTTACATATGATAACATTGTATAGAACAGCCTCGACAAAGAACATATTGGACATTTGTCTGTTTTCAGCCTTATTGCTATTGCTAAAATTATTCCAGCTGTTAAGATGTCAAGAGATTTGAACAATGTGCGGTGATGTGTCGACAGCATCCGTCAGTTTTTAGACGAGATGTTTCCTCATGCTGTAGGTAAAAAAAACAGTCATAGAGCCGTGTGAAATGCTTTGAAATGACTGTCCCGTCTGATTCCAACTTTTGAAGAGTTATTATAACATTATTTTGCATGATTATTTTTTTTCGGTTCCCTTCATATATAACTTGCGTTCTTTTATCTATTTTATTTAATGCTGTGTCAAAGTTATTTCATTAAGACATACACCTATATAATATATAGATAAATGTAGTTTGACTCCTGTTGCACATTCAACAATTCTTGTAAAAAGTCGCATGAGTATTGCCTATAATAAAAAAAAAACTAAAATTGATTGTTTTTTATGAAACATGGTAGATTTAAAAAATGCTAATAATTCTTTAAAACAATTGCGACATCATTCAAAGATTTGCAGCTCGGTTTATTGTTAAACGCATCAGATCTAAGAACTATTTTCTCACTTAAGGGGCATCTAAACAGTAAATCCAGTCAAAGCATTGATATTTTACAGGCCTATAAATCCATATTATGGGGTCCCCGTGATTTGGTGTACGCCGCACCCGGTCCCGGACCCAATCCCCGTACCAGGAATATTGATATTATTTTATTTCTCGACAATGGGTCAATAAATAAATCTCATGTTTTTCTAATAAATCCTGATTAATATTTGAAAAATCGGACATTTAAAATAAAATGGAAGTATTTCCTACAACTTTAGTAATCGTCGATTTACATTTTTCAGAGCGTGATTTTGTGTACGCCGCACTCAACCGTGAAAAGTTACGGTTTTTGGCTGTTAATTCGTAAACAAGGGTTTATTTTTATGATATTTTCGATTCCATACATTAAGTAAACCTAGTTGTTGATACAAATATAAGTTTTAATTATAAAAACTACTTATTTCATTTCAAATCTTTGCTTTTTTTTAGATCGCGGCGATGATCACGGGGTTTTTTGTTTACGCCCGGTCCCGTACCAAGGGCAGACTACTCCCGATCCACCGCCCCGTGCTAAGTCTACTGGTTTATGAGTAGTGTGTACTGTCTGTATACATATACCAGATGCTCTTTAGCATTTGATGCATAATATGGCAACCTAGTTGTCTTATGAATGTAAATGTCTTTATCTTATACATAGTGACGGTCTATCATCTGAAAAGATCCACTAAAATCTCACTTACCTTTGATTTGTGTCTTTTTGGCAAATAAAGTTTTTTTCTGTTAGATTGTATCTTAAGTTAGGACTATTTTCCATAACAGGATCATCAATCTGGGTATCTTCTACCGACTGTCTAATACTTACTTCTTTTGAACGATCTTCTGTCTCTTCTATGATATTTGATAACTTCCTATGTGTTAAAGATAATCTCGACCTAGGTTTTTTTTTCGGAGTACCGATGTCTGATATATCGTAGAGAGTAGAAGCTGATGCTGATTTTTTAGGAGAAACTATTCTAGTGCTTGGTGTTGAACACATAAGTACTGATTCGCCTAACTAAGTTAACTTACATGTACATGTCTGGCGCTGGAACTATATCGGTATCGCTCATTTATCTTACCCTTTATTACATCTAGGCCATCATCAGGATGACAAACTATCTTTCGAAACTGTACATCGTCAGGATCTTGATATGCTTGTATTTGTATAGATACCAGATTGCACTTGGTGCATAACTACACATATATATATATAAATATTCGCAGTAGACTATACACAATATTAATTTTTTCTCACTTTTTCACTATTGTAATTTTCGCGAAATCTTTCACTTGTTAAATTAAATTACATCACAAAAACATCGTTCGATATAATTGATAATTAATGTATCAAGAATAAAAGTCATATATAAACATCTGGTATTAGACAATACACGCTACTCATAAACCAGTAGTCTTAGCACGGGGCGGTGGATCGGGAGTAGTCTGCCCTTGGTACGGGACCGGGCGTAAACAAAAATCCCCGTGATCATCGCCGCGATCTAAAAAAAAAAGGCAAGATTTGAAATGAAATAAGTAGTTTTTGTAATTAAAACTTATATTTGTATCAACAACTATGTTTACTTAATGTATGGAATCTAAAATATCATAAAAGTAAATCTTTATTTACGAATAAACAGCCAAAAACCGTAGCTTTTCACGGTTGAGTGCGGCGTACACAAAATCACGCTCTGAAAAATGTAAATCGACGATTACTAAAGTTGTAGGTATTACTTCAATTTCATTTAAAATGTTTGATTTTTAAAATAATAACATGAATTAATTAGAAAAACATAAGATTTATTCATTGAGCCGTTGTTGAGAGAAAAAATAATATGTATATTCCTGGTACGGGGATCGGGTCCGGGACCGGGTGCGGCGTACACGAAATCACGGGGACCATATTATGGTGCAATGTTACAGAAGTAACATGATGAACTTTTAGTATGTATCATGGCCAACCCTGGGTCTTGCTGTTGACATGTAATTTGTTAAGCTGTTGGTAAATTTGAACAAAACGTAAGAAAAATGCATGTTTCAGGGGGACATAATTAGCTCATTTGTATATCATTTATTGCACAAACTTGCCATGTCATTTTGCTCACAAGTGTCTAAAGTACAAAATAGGAGCATTGGTTTGACCAGCTTTGACGTTATCATATGTATAAATGCTGTTTTTATTTTGACCTTGAATTGCAAATGCCGGTCGTGAAAGATATCACACAAATATGGCATATAAGGAGGTAATTAAAACATCAAAAATGCTCTTATCAGACAATATAAAGTATTCTTGAAGTGACAAGAAGGCTACTTTATGAAAAAATGTTCAACCGTTGAGTTTGGAGTAAAATATGCCTATTTCTGAAAAAGGCTGCAAACTCACCAGTTTAACGAATTGACATTCAAATGTTCATGTAATTATGATGAGATGTCTTAAAAGTACGATATAGGAGTTTTGTTATTAACTGGAATGCCTCTATTAAGCCATATTTGTGTAATATTATTCTCAGCCGCCATTTGCATTTCAAGGTCAAACAAAATAAGTGTTTATACGTACATACAGTAAAATCTGGTCAAACCAATGCTCCTACCCTGTGCTATAGACACTTGTGAACATTACAGCATGGCTATTTTTCAGGTTTGATCATTTGTGTGACTTAGAATTATTCCATTCCAAATCTTACCACAAAGTTACTCTACAGAAGAAACTGGTAGCATCTATAGCATAATATTGGTGATTGTAAGAAGCTACATGTCCAAACAAACATTTTGGTATATTACATGACATTTTTTGTGCAAATCTTTAGGTATTTATTCGTGTTTGAAATTCAACACTATTCTGCTATATAGATGACCCTTAAGCATGGACAGTTTTCAGGCGATATCTCTATATTTTGTTATACCTGAGTATTACGCGAGAAGCTCGATTTTGTATGTAAAACAATCGGTAGGTCATTATTATCTATACGACATTAATCATTTGGCGGAAACAAATCTCGACTATGAAATCTTGAGAGCTGTTTCCAGGAAAGGTTTTCATTTATTGTTCACATAATTATTGTAGATGACTCAAAGAAAAAAACAACACCAGAAACAAAAAAACTTTTGTTTGAATTGATCGCACATCATTGTTAGCCCTTTTGATTCAATTGGGAAGCTGGACTTCATTTTATGGTCAAAATCAACACATGACCTGTCCTGATTTACTTAATGTCGCGTGCACTTGTTTTCCAAGTCTAATTCCGAAAGTGGATTGTAAAGTAGTGAAATTAACACATATCAATATACTATTTTCATTAATACATTTGTTTTATTTCTTTCATTATTCTAGTTTACTTCAATAAAACAGTGTTGGTCTTTATTAATGGGCGTTTCTATTGACATATTGTTTGTAAACTCATTACTAATTATTTAACTTTATAATTATTCCACCAACAATGTCAAGTAGTAGCTGTTGTAGTAGCGACTATTGTATTGGAAAAGCATTTGATACTTTTGTTTAATTCTCTGGAAAATAGAGTATGCTATAATAGATGTGTTCTGGATTAGTATCCGCTTAGTTAGTAAGGTATGTTGTCATTGCTGGAACTAATTGAGCTGGTTTTCATTATAAAGTTTTATATTTAAAGCAAGTGGGAAAAAAAGTATTGTCATTTAGATTAAGAATTAAAATGAGAGGGCTAGGAAGGGATCCTTGACTTGTCACGCATTTATTACTCTTAGTTGAGAGTGTTAATGTCAATTAACAAGTGTTTGTATGCGGTCTGTACGATAATTCTGGAACAAATAATAATATTTTACACCAATATAAATCGCTATAGCAAAACCTATTCGAATGGTTTCAAATATATAAAACTTTTCAGGAAGAGTAACTTGACATTATAATATTGACCATATTAAGTAACGTGGAGGTAACGTATATAGTACTTAATTGTTAATGCTGGATAGCAAAGTGTAAAAAAACAAACAGTTAAACTAACGTTGGGGACCTGTGAATTTGTTACATTCTAGGTGTGTATCATAATGTGATAGCACAGGGACCTGTCCTAATGCATTTATACTGTAACAAATTGGCAAGTCCCTGTGATGACGCTGATGATAGGGTAGTTATTTATTAAATACTTTTAAAGTAGCACCACACAAATTTCACCTTTTTTCATTCGATTTGCAAATATAATTATTGCTGTGACAGTTTCTATCTGTTTACCATAAAACTTTATTCGAATTTGGGCGCTAAGTCAATGCATTAGTGAACTGACAGTGTGTTAGAATAAACTTATGAATATCATAATTAAAATAGTAAGCATTTAATTCTGTGAAAATTAAGTGAAATTGAATGTGTGTGATTTCTGCATGCTACAAAAGCTATTATGCCTATTGTTGTTTGATGTTTGAATCTGTGGACGAAATACAAAACAAACAGTAGAGATGTATAATTACGATTTTTATTCTGGGACTTATCTATCAAGTGCCTACTATAACATTAGTGTCAACCCTTGGACCATGCTGTAGAAAATTCGGTATGTAACTGTTAAAGCCTTAAAATCATATGTCATATTTCATTATATATACTCTGACGTAATTTCTATATTTTGTTTACCCCTTCTACCTTACGACGAACGGTAATTGAAATTTGTCTATTAACTGTAAATGCTTTGCCTTTGAATGCTTGTTGACATAACTCCATTATCATCTTTCTCGATTATTCTAAAATAAGTTTACATTTATACAACAGGTAGACCGTCTACTAGTGTGGACGAGTTTATAACATGTCCGATGTCCTTCTGTCAACACACCAGCTACAGGTGTGCCATACGATGTCTAGGACAGGAATCTGGTGACAACTGTGGTAAGTTTATAACCATCTTTGTGCTATTTTCATGTAAGACAGTGTGTTCATCAGTCTTCAACTCAAAAAGGAATGCAGTTCATTGTTTAAATGTGTTATTATCTTGTTACAAAACTCACAAGTGTACAAGGAATCAACACTGTCAACATCTTGTTGGTATATATCATTATTGTGCTTCAGAGCTTTACTACTGTACAAGGGAACACCAATGTTACCGTGCGCTATTTATATGTTACTGAACAATACAATTGTACAGGGGATTGCCATGCTCCCAATCGTGCTAATATGTGTTATTTTTGTGTTACAGAACTATACAACTGTACATGGCACCACCACTGTCCATATCCTAGTCGTGGTGGTAAATACACTATTCCTATAGAGAAAGTTTGTGACGGTGTAGCCCAGTGTACCAATTCTGATGACGAGTCCTTCTGTGTCAAGCCATGCCCACAAAAATGCACGTGTACTGGTTTAATTATCAGCTTCATCTCTACTCCACTCAGTACTTTACGTTCTCCTTTTAAGAAAATCTCCTTTTTCATTAACAAGATCGATCCACCTTTAAAACTTTATGTCAACTTTTCAGACTTTTCATATCTTGCAATAAGAGGCATGAATGCAATACCAGATAATTTCACCAGAGGTTTATATAATATACAAAATTTGGTGTTAACGGAAAACAATATATCGTTTGTGGCTAGTGATATGTTCACTCACATGTCAGGTCTACGGTCATTAAGTTTATCATCTAATAGGATCACGCATTTAAATGGTAATATATTTAATGAACTGTCTGCTCTTAGGCGTCTATCTCTACATAAAAATCGGATGAAAATGCTTCAAGCTGATGTCTTTACCGGACTATCCACACTTACACATCTGTATCTAGGTAACAACCAGATACAAATCCTTCCACCCGATGTCTTTACCGGACTATCCACACTTACGCATCTGAATCTAGGTCACAACCAGATAAAAATCCTTCCAGCCGATCTCTTTTCGGCATTATCGACACTTACACATCTGTCTCTAGGTGAAAACAAGATAGAAATCCTTCCAGCTGATGTCTTTATTGGACTATCTACACTGACACATCTGTATCTACATAACAATCAGATTAAAATCCTTCCGACAGATATATTTAATGAACTCACCGCTCTTACGTATCTGTCTCTAGATAAAAATCGGATAGAAAACCTTCCAGCCAATATGTTTACTGGACTTTCTAAACTTACACATCTGTTTTTAAATAACAATCAGATAAACATTCTTCCGAGTTATATCTTTACTGGACTATCTACACTTACACATCTGTTTTTAAATAACAATCAGATAAAAATCCTTCCGGATGATATCTTTACTGGACTATGTAAACTTTACGAACTATCTCTAGAAAACAATCAGATACAAACTCTTCCAAATTATATCTTTACTGGACTATCTACACTTAGATACCTGTCTCTAGGTAACAATCATATAAAGAGCCTTCCGACTGATGTCTTTATGGGACTACATACACTATACTATCTTTCTCTAAGTCACAATCAGATAGAAATCCTTCCAGGTGATATTTTCAGTGGTTTATCTGTGCTTAGCTCGATCTTACTAAACAACAATACCCTATCCATTATACCTGTTTTACCTTCCTCTGTTAGATTGCTTGATATATCGTTCAATAGCTTCACGAGTGTTACCTGCTGGAGCATTTTCCAATTGTAGTCAATTAAACCTTTTGAATATCATAGGTAACAAAAAAGATATACAGGAACACATGTTTGAAGGATTAAATAATCTGTCTACTTTATTGACCGATACTCCATTCATGTGCTGTGTTAAGCCTCCGTCTGTTTCTGACAATAGATGTTTGAGAGATCATAAAAAGTTGGCGGATTGTTGGTTTGGAGATTTGTCTTGCAAATCAGAAGGAGATGCGATATCTTCATGTTATACATTGATAGGTTCAGTTGCACTAAGAACATCTCTCTGGGTAATTGGAGTTTGTGCTTTAATTGGGAATTTTGCTGTCATGTTCTACCGACTATTCATAGACACAGATAATCTTACAATGAGTTATTCGTTCTTTGTACTGAATTTGAGTTTATCAGATTGTCTAATGGGCGTCTACATGATTGTGATAGGCATTGTAGACATCTACTATAACGGTGTTTACGCATGGAACAACCAAACATGGAGAAGAAGTACTCTATGTACCACAGCTGGAGTTCTATCCAGTATATCCAGTGAGATGTCGACGTTTCTTATTCTACTGGTGACGATAGATCGAGTCATTGTCATTATGTTCCCAATGTCCCGTCTTTCCAAACAGAACATCTCGTGGAAACAGGCATCTGTGGTCTCAGTGTGTCTGTGGCTTATTTCTACCACACTTGCAGTCATCCCAGTTATTTCCATGCAGTCCTACTTCAAGGGGGAATACTACTCTCAGTCAGGGGTATGTCTCGCCTTACCATTGACTGACATCGAACAACCAGGTGCTGAATATTCGTTTGCAGTGTTTGTTTGTCTCAACTGTCTCGTCTTTTTAGCTATAGCCATAGGGCAAATCTGCATGTTTAAAAGTTTGATTTCAAGCCCAGGGCGTCGTATGGCCTCGTCACAGTCTCGTCAACGGGATATATCTGTAGCAAGAACTCTCTTTATGGTGGTGGCGACCGACTTTTGCTGTTGGTTTCCGATCGGCGTAATGGGTATGTGAATTTTGTAGATATTTATTTTCTGTTGTTTGACATATTATATATAAATCGATGCTCTTGGCGACAGTTCGAAGAAAAAATGTATATTCAATGTGTGTATACACCCCTGAACCACGTAACATTAAATATATTGTATAACGGTACCGATATTCGACCAGTATTTTACTTATCTAACACATGGTTTTATTCTGTAGCGTTCAAAAATTCAGTCGAGCTTCGTCATCTGAAATCTGATACCTCAAACGCAATGCTTACTCAAATTAAAAATGTAAAAATTCAGTTCGGACATAATATATATTAGTATTGATAACATATCTTTAATATACTCGGTTACCTCGAATACTCGGGACATCTCGTAATTGTATCATTACCCTACTGACTTCGAGATAACAAGGTTCGGATGTATAAATTACAAGTGTGGAATACTATATATGATTCTATCGGGTACTTTTGAAAGAATACTTAAACTTGCCACATCCTGAAAGACATTAGTATTTTGGTACAGAAGCTACTGTCACTCTACCTGTTGTTTTAAATTTCTGTAACCCTTCATACCACTATTGCAGGATATCCGCTATTATGTATGAAGTGATTTAGATTGAGTGCGTTCTCGTTGGTGTAAAGATTTTTCTTCTTAGATAAAAAAAAAAAGCAATTGGATTTCTCTGTATTTCACTATTATTAAATGGTCGGTGGATGTAATGTCAACGTAATAGGTCTTACTGTTGTCAGCAATATATATAGGCATTTTTTATTTATACATTTTCAGGAGTGCTTTCAAAATTTGGATACCAGATGCCGCACGGCGTTTATGCGTGGGTTATGGTGTTTGTTTTGCCAATCAATGCTGCCATCAATCCATTCTTGTACACGGCCTCAGCTATATGGAGGAAGCGACAAAGAGTAAGTTGCCAGGTTTTTAACAACAAAAAATGTGAATTACTCTTACCAATGTGTCTGTCGACACGATCAACCAACCTGTATCTCGGTTACTCTAGTGGAAAAATTGGGAATATTTTCGATGTGATTATAATAAAAGATGGCAAAAATGAAATTGCTTTAATAAAATAAAAAGATAATAATAATAAAATGCTCATGATTGTCATAGACGTAGAAAGCACACTGTATTATTCCAATTTGGCTCAATTTATAAGTAAATGAATTGCGAGCAGATTTTTTCACTTTGTCATCATTAAAGTATCTCTTGTAGGATCAAATTAACTCGTTACTGAATTGGCTAATGACTTAACTGTTTGAGGTACATCGTAGATTCCAAGACACTTCAAGACATCTTTTAAGTCAGTAGGCCATGTGGGAGATATCCCTAATTCGAAAAAATACATAACTAAATAAAAAAAATTAAAATTAAACAGCTCTATGGTCTTTTTCACAAGATTTCTCCCTAACTGAAGTGGTAGCATATCTGATTTGAAATCGGCATATCAATAATAACAATTTGTTTTTGTTTATATTATTAGGAACAACAATGACGACGTCAACGAAAAACAACAGAAGGATCAACGCGAAATCGAGTTGAATATATTTTAACAGCCATGTCAACCGAGTATGTCTGAAGACTCGTCAATTCTTCTGTCTTTTGTTAGAGGCGTGGTAACTGTCTTTGCAAGAAGTGTAATACAACTTAGCGAAAGAAAACGCTGGAAAGAACGCTGATTACTGTTTTCTGTTGGTAGATTTGTGAAATAAAGCATGACATGAAAATGTCCTGATTGTGGTTGTTTATTGTTACAAATATGTAGGTATCTGATAAAGTTTTAAAGTAGCTAATATATAAAGCTGTGAGGAAGGCTTTGGGTTCTGTTCCCTAGCCGAGACATACCAGAGTCTTTAAAAATGGTAGTTGCTACTTCTGCTTAGCGCTCAGCATATTAGGAGTGAGACGACTGGTTTGCCCGTTGTCAGTATAATGTGACCGGGTGGAATGTCCTGCTGGGTGTCTTCGGCAGTATGTTTCAGTGAGGTAGCACTATAAATCGGCAAAAGTTCCGGCCTATCATAAGGAAACTTAGCACGAATATACCGTAGCCTCCCAAAACACACATACTCACCACACGCATGCATGTCGCACGCACGGGAGGCCGTCCTTAAATGACCTTAGCTGTTAATAGGACGTTAATAAAATAAACCAACCAACCAACAACTTTCAAAATATTAGTAAAATTTGCATTTGTAATAATATGAATATATTAGTACCTTACCTTACGTTTTCTGAGGAGCATTCATGGCAACAGTATTCCTTGGTGTTGATAAAACATTGAACATGCAGTATTCGAATGTCAACAAAACTCTATTGTATATTTTTGTCATCTATTTAGGTCACCTGAGATCGATGTCTCAAATGACATTTTTTAATCGTCTTATGTTCGATAATTAAGAATTGCAAAACTGGGACTGAGAATCGGGGCAAAAAAGGTCAAATCGACTGTTATTTTCTTCTGAACAACCAAATAAGTTAGAATCAATTACTCATCGTAGGTTTTAAGGTGCTTTATCAAAATTGTCAATTCCATCACCCGGGGTCTCAGTATGCTCCCGGAAGGGGGTAAACTATAATATAGTTTATATAATGGTAAAACATATTTTTTAAATTTGATTTGTTGAAATGATATTGGAATTAGTTACAGTGATCAGTATGGTATGACATTTTGATGGCTTTCACATGTTAGCATGACTAACCTTCAAGAAGCTGATGGCTGACGCCAAAAAGGTCAAATTGACTGGAATACTTCAGAAATTGGGTTAAGGCCCATGGTCCTATTGTTTCGCATCTAATTACACAATTAATAAATTACAGCCTAACTTTGTTATATCAAACTCTGATATCACGAATGACCTACTTATCTCAAAGTACACATTCAGTGCAGACGGTAAAAAACATATATAATATACAATATTGCATCGAGTACTCGGGATATATAGAAGTTTTTCGTGTCACTTTGGAATTTTATATAACGAGCTTTTGGCGTATACCATGGTTAAGTTCTCATTGTAATAAATTCTGTCACAAACCATTTTCATCTCGCTGTGATTATTTTGATAAATGACTGCTTAAAATGGTTCTGAATTGTGTTGTATGTTTAACACTATACAATAAACCGTCTTTAGACTATATATAAACAACTTGTCATTTCGCAGGCGACGAAATAACCCCTTTTCTGTCAAATACACACTTTCTATACCGTATATTATAGATAGTGATATATAATATAGATATTATATATAGCCATTTCAGTGGTGACGAAATAACCCCTGTTCTGTCGATAAAATATACATTGCTTAGACTATATATAAAACTTGTACCCCCTATTCTGTCTATAAAATAAACACTTTCTAGACTCTGTATAAACCTTGCCATTTCACTGATGACGATATACACCCGTTCTATTTATACAATACACATTTTCTATAGCAAATATATCATAGGTGGAGCAATAGTGAAGAAACATATCATTTATGTGTCAAGTAATTGTTTCCTGACCAAGATTCTTTGCAGGAGACAAAAAGATACAAAATACTCCTTACTATAAGATGATATATATTCTTTATCATTCACGAAAATTAAAACATTTCATTTTCTAGATCATTCACGTCAAAGCAGATCGTAAATGTAAACAAAATATCGTTTTTGGACCAATACTCATATCTGACTTTTCTTTTCTCAACAGTAATTTGAAGATCTCGAGTGCTTTCTACACTTTTAACAAAACTGCTTATATATGTTTTTTCTAATCGGAATAACACAAATGATTTTAAGAAAAAAAAAGAAAAACTTATATCCTACAATATTTGTGCAATATTTAGATCAGTATGTATCACTGGAATGTAGTGTAGCTGCTGCAGAACATATTTCTTGTAAAAAGGTCTGTTGAAGTTTTGGTTTATTTTTAGCTATTCAAATCGCCCTGCGTCCGTGGTCCGTGGTCCGTCCGTCCGTCCGTAAACAATTCTTGTTATCGCTAATCCTCAGAAAGTACTGAAGGGATCTTTCTCAAATTTCATATGTGGGTTCCCCTTGGTGCCTAGTTATGCATATTGCATTTTGAGACCAATCGTAAAACAACATGGCCGACAGGCAGCCATCTTGGATTTTGACAATTGAAGTTTGTTATCGCTATTTCTGAGAAAGCACTGAAGGGATCTTTCTCAAATTTCATATGTAGATTCCCCTTGGTGCCTAGTTATGCATATTGCATTTTGAGACCAATCGTAAAACAACATGGCCGACAGGCAGCCATCTTGGATTTTGACAATTGAAGTTTGTTATCGCTATTTCTGAGAAAGTACTGAAGGGATCTTTCTCAAATTTCATATGTAGATTCCCCTTGGTGCCTAGTTATGCATATTGCATTTTGAGACCAATCGTAAAACAACATGGCCGACAGGTAGCCATCTTGTATTTTGACAATTGAAGTTTGTTATCGCTATTTCTGAGAAAGTACTGAAGGGATCTTTCTCAAATTTCATATGTTGATTTCCCTTGGTGCCTAGTTATGCATATTGTATTTTGAGACCAATTGGAAAACAACATGGCCGACAGGCAGCACCCATCTTGGATTTTGACAATTGAAGTTTGTTATCGCTAATCCTCAGAAAGTACTGAAGGGATCTTTCTCAAATTTCATATATATGTTTCCCTTGGTGCTTAGTTATGCATATTGCATTTTGAGACCTATCAGAAAACAGCATGGCCGACAGGCAGCCATCTTAGATTTTGACAATTGAAGTTTGTTATCGCTATTTCTCAGAAAGTACTGAAGGGATCTTTCTCAAATTTCATATATAGGTTCCCCTTGGTGCCTTGGTATGCATATTACATTTTGAGACCTATCAGAAAACAACATGGCCGACAGGCAGCCATCTTAGACTTTGACAATTGAAGTTTGTTATCGCTATTTCTGAGAAAGTACTGAAGGGATCTTTCTCAAATTTCATATGTAGATTCCCCTTGGTGCTTAGTTATGCATATTGCATTTTGAGACCTATCGTAAAACAACATGGCCGACAGGCAGCCATCTTGGATATTGACAATTGAAGTTTGTTATCGCTATTTCTGAGAAAGTACTGAAGGGATCTTTCTCAAATTTCGTATGTAGATTCCCCTTGGTGCCTAGTTATGCATATTGTATTTTGAGACCAATCGGAAAACAACATGGCCGACAGGCAGCACCCATCTTGGATTTTGACAATTGAAGTTTGTTATCGCTATTTCTGAGAAATTACTGAAGGGATCTTTCTCAAATTTCATATGTATGTTTCCCTTGGTGCCTAGTTATGCATATTGCATTTTGAGACCTATCGGAAAACAACATGGCCGACAGGCAGCCATCTTGGATTTTGACAATTGAAGTTTGTTATCGCTATTTCTGAGAAAGCACTGAAGGGATCTTTCTCAAATTTCATATGTAGATTCCCCTTGGTGCCTAGTTATGCATATTGCATTTTGAGACCAATCGGAAAACAACATGACCGACAGGCAGCCATCTTGGATTTTGACAATCGAAGTTTGTTATCGCTATTTCTGAGAAAGTACTGAAGGAACTTTCTCAAATTTTATATGTAGGTTTTCCTTGGTGCCTAGTTATGCATATTGCATTTTGAGACCTATCGGAAAACAGCATGGCCGACAGGCAGCCATCTTAGATTTTGACAATTGAAGTTTGTTATCGCTATTTCTCAGAAAGTACTGAAGGGATCTTTCTCAAATTTCATATATAGGTTCCCCTTGGTGCCTTGGTATGCATATTACATTTTGAGACTAATCGTAAAACAACATGGCCGACAGGCAGCCATCTTAGATTTTGACAATTGAAACTTATTATCGCTATTTTTCAGAAAGTACTGAAGGGATCTTTCTCAAACATTTTTATAAGTTCCCCTTGGTCTGAAGTTCTGCATATTGCATCTTGGGACCAATAGGAAAACAACATGGCCGACAGGCAGTCATCTTGTATTTTGACAATTGAAGTTTGTTATCGCTATTTTACAGAAGGTACTGAAGGGATCTTTCTCAAATTTCATATGTAGGTTCCCCTTGGTCCCTGGTGTTGCATTTTGGGACCAATCTGAAAACAACAGACAGCCATTATCGCTAAATCTTAAATTTTATATATAGGTTCCCCTTGTTTGAAAAGTACTAGAGGGCTGTTTCTGAATTTACACAGATTAGTAAGACATAGAGGAAGGGAAAAGTAGAGAAAAGATCAATCTGACATGGAACCTATAGAGATCATTCAATGGTGGGCGCCAAGATCCCTCTGGGATCTCTTGTGTTTAACGTCCTATTAAAGTCAGGGTCATTTAAGGACGTGCCTAGTTTTGGAGGTGGAGGAAAGCCGGAGTACACGGAGAAAAACTACCGGGCTACGGTCAGTAACAGGCAAATGTCCCACGTGGGTTTTGAACTCGCAACCAAGAGGTGTAGGGCTAGTAATAAGGTGTTGGGCACCTAAACCACTCGGCCATCGCGGCCCAACCATTACGATACAATATACCAGACAGCTTGTTTTGGATTTGTATTTATTTTATTTTAAAGATATCGACCTTCACCAATTGAAAGTCATAAGATATAAATTATTTAAATGTTAAATGTACCACACGTATACCCAATCAATATTGTTAAATGCTGTAATGGTGTGTAAACACGTGTCAAGTGGCAGTCAAACAAATACTAATAAGCTACATAAAATGATACTTGATATTTTTGAAAGGTAGTTTTCAGCTCCCCATGTTGTACCATTTCAACACACATTTACGTTCATGTACAAATGGAGTTTATTTTGTTGGACAATCTAACCCTTTTAGGGGGGGGGGGGGGGGGTTATCCTCTTATTGCACATCTGTCCAAGCACTTCACATCCATAACGTATTATCCTATATCCCATATCAAGCATCACGCAATTGGTCAGTGTTCAATTTTATCTCGTTTTTAATGTCATTGTCTATAGACAACTTGATATTTCTTTTAACGCCTTCCAAATATGTATACATCACAAATGATTCCCCTTCTGTTCATGTTTATACTCTGGTAATGGTTGACATTTCGTGAGGGATGCGATAACACAGATAATGCGGACAATGTGTTTTTCAATGGAACAGTTTCATTTCCAAAAGGCAAAATGATTCTCGCGTTACCTTACATAGTTAGAAATATGAATCGCAAACTCCTGCTATGTCGATCCTGGCCAGATGGCTTAACAAAGAAATTTTATCGGACGGTCAAGTTAATATATTTGACTTTTAATGTTTGAATTTTTTAAGCATTAATAATGAACACAGGGACCAGTCGAGTTCATTTTAGTTCAAATTTAATAGACAGCGTATCGGTTTTACTTGGATATTCTATGGTTATGAGTCTTGAATACGTCTTTCTTTCGACATACTATTCATATGTATCAGATGCGTATATTTTATCTTATAAACCGATCTTTTCTAGGTTTAAATCTCTTGAAAAAAAGACTTAAATGTCATCGATGTTATGCTTCTTCATTTCTTGAGTATCCCACCATTTTGTCATGTCTTGGTGATTTTAATATAAACTCTAACAATTTCAGTTGATAATTGACGTGCATGTCAATTTCACCATCGATAGAAATGGCTTACATTTCAGTTTGGGTAAGTTTCTGATAAAAACTTTGTCTGTTCCTAGCAACGGAATGCATGTAAAACCCGATCTTTGATAATGACGGCAATACCTATGTTGTGCAAGTGTTGAAATTTTTAAGCGTAAAAATAATGCTGCTGAAAAAAAATTGGTCAACTAAATAAATGTTTTAATTGACACAGATTTTACTGCATAAAAGATCAATGGTTGTTGGGAAAACGGCCAATTCCTATAGAAGCTCTCTCTCAAGGGTTGGATACAGAAGTGTATATTATGTTACAATTATAATATATATACATTAATTTAACAATACTATATTTAGTTTTAACGTGTTTTCATCAAAGCCTATGACAAATGTCACCCGGAATAGAATTAAGAATGTTTGAAAAAAAAAATCGATATATTCGAGTCATTCTAGGGAAAAATCTGACAAGCTTGCTGAAAACTCTATACAATAAACACTTTCTAAATCTAAACACTTTCTAAATCTAAACACTTTCTAAATCTAAACAAAATCTGAATATACATTTTTATCTGTATATAAAACTTGTCATTTCACTGGTGGCTTTTTTTCTTTCCTTACAATACACACTTTACAATATAAAACAGATTGTTTATCATGAAGTTTCATAACTTTTTATTTTGCAGCTTATATCACTTTTAAGCAGACCTCAAATAAAACCAAAGTATAATTTTTAAGCTAAATTTCTCAAAGTTGATATTAAGCTTTCCCTTGTGCGCTAATTTGGCACATTCACTTTTAAATTTGATCAGGGTATAATGGACAACGTTCTTAGATTCTATCAACTAAAATTTGTTGATAGAATCTAAGAACGTTGTCCAATTCCTAAAATTTGTTAAAGTGAGAAAATTAAAAGGCAATTTGAACTCAATTGGAAGAAATGGAAACCTGTTCTAGATCTATAGTCATCTGAAAAAGATAGTTCCTCTTTGCATATATAGCTTTAGGTCCCCAAAGACTGACATCGCCTGTTCTAGCTCCTTTCCACTACTTTTTATTTTTACCATTTAAAGAAATTTTCTCCCATGCTTCAGTCGTGTTTATTTTTGTCTGTGTGTGTGTGTGTGTGTGTGTGTGTGTGTGTGTGTGTGTGTGTGTGTGTGTGCGTTCTATGTGTGATGGTGTGTCCGAGTATGCGTCTGTCTGTGCGTGTGTCTGTTTTGTATTGTGTGATGGTGCGTCTATGTGTGTGTCTGTCGGTGTCTATGTGTGTGTGTGTGTGTGTGTGTGTATGTCTGTGTAATGGTGCGTCTGTCTGTGTCTATCTGTCTGTCTTGTCTGTGTGATGGTATGTCTGTCTGCTTCTTTCTCACTCTGTATAAATTTAGGTTAGGTTATGTATGTGTGTTAATTAATATGTAAATGATGTAAGTAGATGTGAGGCTTGTGGTTCAAGCTTAAAATAATCGTGATGAAGATGATGTTTTTTGTGTGATGATAAGGATGATGATGTTTAATTGTGATGAAAAAAATGATAATAATTTGAGTATGGATGATGATAGATGATGATGATGATTAAGTTTGATTCTTTTGATGATGATGATGATGATGATGATGAATGGATGGTGATGAGGGTGATGATGATGATGATGATGGTGATGAACTGATGAGGAGGAGTAGGATGATGATGATGATGATGATGATGATGATGATGATGATGATGATGATGTTTGATTATGTATGATGATGATGATGATGATGATGATGATGTTATTGAATCATGAGTATAGTTACTGTGGGTGTAAGAGTGAGAATGTGTGTGCATATATGTTTCAAATGTTTTGTATTTATGAAAAAAATCTTGAAAAATAAAAAAAATAAAAAATAAAAACTAAAATTTGTTATCGCTATTTCTTGAGAACTTACAGGGTATTATATTAAACTTCATATATAGGTTTCCCTTTTGAGGCAGACCAAGTAAAGGAAATGGACGGAAAGCCTTCATCGCGTTTTAGAAATTTGAAGTTCATCACTAGCCCTCCACCTCTTGGTTGATAGTTTGAAACGTACATTATCAATATGTAAGTGGGACAGTTGCCAGGTACTGACCGTGGGCCGGTGGTTTTTCTCCGGGTTCTCCGGCTTTCTGCCGCCTTTGAAACCTAGCACGTCCTTGAATGACTCTGGCTGTTAATAGGAAGTTAAACGAAACAAACCAAACCAAAGTATCGTAATACAGTTTTGCGTACAATGTTCATCTCTTCAAAATAACAATTTCACAATATAAAACTTACCAAAGTTACAAAAACAACATAAATATCACTAGGTCAATATTTCTCATTGATCAGAAATGAAAAAAAAAACAAAAACAAAATCGTGGTTGCTACTATTAGGGCGGTATCACGCAAATCGATGACGTCACCACGACCACTTATTATGTTCCATCATCGACACTCTTCTAAATCTCATCGCCAAACACTGAAAGGAATCTAAAAGAAAATGGTTAAATAAATAAATAACAGATTGAACGTAATACTAACGTATACATGTACACTAGTTCCACTCTCTTAAACAGAAAGTGTTTTATATTTTCCAATCATTAATTTGAATTTGAATGAAATTGAAAATTGTTATGAGGTTGCGAGTGAGAGATTACTTAGTCGAGTGACGGGGTACGTAAGGAGACTCCCTGTCCGACAAGGGACAAAGGGGTATACTTGTGAGGGACAGGGCACATACTTAGTAAGACACTGGGTACCAGTCATTGATTTGACGCTGGATACACAGCGGGAATAGAACCATGTGGTCCTCCTCGAATTGATCGCAGTATTTCCTAGCCTAGTACAGCTCATCCCGGGGAAGTTCTTTTGTCAGGTCGACGGACAGCTCCAGTCCGAGGACTGAACAACCTCATGGCATTGGATCGCTCCTCGAACTCGGTCACATTCTTGATACGGGGTCTGAAGCGCTTCCATGATGTTCGCTTAGCCTGACATGGAGCAGTTCCACAAAAACGGTAGAGGGAACAGCCTGTAGTAACAGATAGTGTGTTAAAACACATTTTCAAGAAATACAAAGGTGACAATAAGTAATCTATCTTAAAATATCATCCGCAGAATGGAGTTTACCGTTATTGTCCTGTAGTGAAAGGAACCGCGGAAAGTGGTAACGAATATCGACATTACTTACGAGTTCTCCATGCTTGGAACATGGCAAGCACGGCTGTCCATAAGTCCTTGGCGCGGTTTCCAATCATCGACGGTGCATACACGTACGTGTGAACTAACATCAGTGATATAATCCCACACAGAAGGGTGAAGAAAACCTCATTTCCGATTCTCTGAAACAAATAGAGTTATAATCAACCTCAAGAATTCTACTTGGGGCCTGTGCTCCTGGAATTAGGAATTCTTAAAGCGTCCAGAAGGAAATACGTCTATAAATTTCATAACGCATAAGCGAAATGACAAGTCATATAAACATCAATCTTTATCTTAATTGAATGCAATACTTACCCACATCAGGTGGACATGCGTTGGGGAAGCTTTCTCAACTTCTCTTGCGGTGAAATAATACAACATTCTTTTGGTGAATCCTGGCTCGGACTCCGCGCTACACAAATAAAGTGGCAAAGTCTGGATGAAATGTTACAACACAATTAAGGGTGCCATAAATGCATCTAGGTACCATGATGTACATGTATATAATCAATGTAAAAACAAAAATCACAGAAATTGTCCAAACTTACCACGTAAGGTCCCGATAAGCAGCATGGCCTTTCTGCATGGCGTTCAGAATTACCACAAATATCAAGAAAATGTTGATATCCATTGTTGTAATCCAAAAATTAAGATAAGAAGTAGATACTTGCGGAGAGACTTATCATCTCCGTCTTTGCCTATTGCTAAGCAGCTCAGCAACGTGAACATGACGTCACAAATGATCTTTCGTCATCAGTATCATGACGTCATACTATTGTCTCCTTCCGAAGAAGAGAAGAACGTCTACGCCAGCCGATGGATGTGTGTATTTTTGACGATTTCTTTGTTATTTTTAATTGACATTCCTTTTAATGCAAAGAGTCGTTGTGTTAATTAATTCCGGACATAATCAATTTCCTTTTCATCATGTTCATTATATGTTGATAGTATAAAGGTAGACAGTATATACGGAATTTTCCTTTAGTCTAGTGCATGACTCCCAGACATTGAGAGTCGCTAGTTCGAGCCCTAGCGGGAGCAGGATTCTAAATCAATTTTCTGTTTGTTTTATTTTTGTTTTCATATGCCACTTCAATAACAATATCAATGTGTACGTCATGTAACGAAATTTATTATGGGTTTGATTTATATACCAAAATATATTACGTAAAGCTGTCTAACAAGTCTATGTTTCTGTGTACTCAATGGACAGATACAGGCAACTTATTGAGAGGCTATAGATGATTTAAGACTACGAATTGTGCTACATATTGCACACAAAACATATTTGATGACACAGCAAGTTGTGTTTAATACGTGTACTCATACTGGTATTATAATATCTGTTTTAACTACGAGATAGACGTGTCATTGTTGTCTTTGGACCACAGGTGTGTACTGCAAATATTATAGAAGGTATATAACACAACCAATATGATAAGCGTGTGACGTTTCGATGACTGCACTGTCACCTTAATCACCTTCATCAGACTAATGACCAGTACGAATCGTGCTAGCACGGAATTGTTTAGTGTATGAGATGGTAATAGATTCGATCTACTGTTTAGGATGTTTCGTCTCGATTTTGTTCCTATTGACCTAGGTTCGAAATAAGTGTGACGAGGTGGTAAAAATAAAAAAATCAAAAGAATCCAACAAGTGTACGAGATGGTACGATGTACTGTAGTCGAATCAACTACAACACGTAGCACATGTTAAAGTGGGTCGTTTATTAATAACACATAGCGTAGCCGATTCGATATTAAAACAAGTCATACAGACAAGTTTGTAGGTAGCACACCTTCATTACCTTAACGACTTAATTGTTTCCTGTCTTTCTTTTGTTATAGTTTCATTCTCTCAGACCTTTTAAAAAAGCTATAATGTAATATTTTCAACAATTAAATTAATCTCTTTCGATGACCAATATTTACGTAGTTGTGTCAAGTATTTGTCATATTCAGTACTTAATGAGATGTGTATTGTTCAAATCTCCATGTCAGACGAATATTTTGTGGAGAATATGATATCAACAATAAATATCAAGATAATCTCACAATTCCTTCAGCATTAGATGAATGGGTAATGTTTGATAACAGGACAAGGCATAGGAAACACTAATAATAGTCAAGTCTGACCTAATTCCATTCAAAAACTTGATATTAGGGATTAAAATAATATTGATTTTTGTAGATTTTACCAAGTGATTGACGATATACTTACATTACTACGCAGGTCATTACTATTGTTGTAAAGATTGCTTAATATATGCTATTGTAACAATGTTACGCTAACAATGGCGAGTATAGTCCACAGTCACGCCGCACAGTACGAATATACGTCTGTACGCTTGCTTGACTATGTGTGAACTACACGGACGAGTGATATTCGCTTTACCACATCACTTCCGGTCCGAGTTGGCGAACACTTGTCTCTAAATAATACCAACTCGCACCAATTGATCACAACACTCTTCCCCATTTTAATAGAGAAGTCATCGGCAGAATCAGTCACCTGGGTCCGTACTCGGTTCCCCTAGTTCGCTATACCCGAGTCTTTGTGGAGGACGTCTGTCTCGAATGGCGTGTCCAGAAACCTCCCTTGGATCCACAGAAATCATTTGATCCGCCAAGCCGAGGACGCCGTCCTCCCCACAGGCATCGGTGACGGGGAACGGATCATGGCTGTCCCCTGCTTCGCCCGGAAAGTTCAGGAGCTCGTCCTCATCTTCCTCACATGTAACAGTTGCTGGGAACTGAGCATGCCTGTCCCCTGCCTCTCCACCAATCTGAGCTGGAAAGTTCAGGAGCTCGTCCTCATCCTCCTCACATGTAACAGTGGCTGGGAACTGAGCATGCCTGTCCCCTGCCTCTCCACCAATCTGAGCCTCGGCTGCCACGGGTTCCGTGTGGGTCCACTCACAGAGGACTTTGGCTCTTAATCGTTTGGCCCAGATCGGAATGTCAAGTGACTTATATCGCTTGAGACGGTCGTGGTGAATGATACTTTCATTCTTCCTGTCGCGAATGCTGTAAAGGACTGGTGACAGAACTTTTGAGACTACATACGGTCCTCGCCATGGGGCTCGAAGCTTCGGGCTCTGTCCAATCTTTGTTGAAGAATCTATCTTTAATACAAGATCCCCGGTCCTGTACGAAACCTGCCGACAACGTAGATCATAGTCTCGTTTCTGCCTGGCCTGCGAGGACTTCAAAAGGCTTCGGACCAGTAAATGAGTCTCTCTGATGCCCCTTTCTAGCTGTTCAACATATAAGTCCGGCACTGGACTTTTGGTTTGTACTGCCGCTGTTCCGACCATTAAATCTAAAGGCTGGACAACCTCCCTACCGAGCATTAGGCGATTAGGTGTGAAACCAGACTGGCGATGATGCGTTGCCCGTATAGCGCCAGCAAGTTGCTGTAGGTGGGCATCCCACATCCGCTGCCTCCCTTTCGCATGACACCTGATCATCTGAAGGATCGTCCTATTGTACCTTTCCACCTGACCGTTTGAGCATGGCCGGTATGGTGTCGTTCTGGTCTTTGCTATCTCTAGGAGGTCGCAAACATCCCTCATTATCTTACCGTCCATGTTCCTCCCTTGATCCGTATGGATTTCAAGAGGGACCCCGAAACGGGAAATGAAACCATCAACCAATGCCCTTGAAACGGTTTCTGCGGTCTGATCTGCCAAAGGAAAACATTCGACCCACTTGGTAAACTGATCAACAACGACAAGAACGTACTTATTTCCCCGTTCACTGACAGGTAATGGACCAAGTATATCAACATGAACCCTCTCCATAGGGACACCCGCGTGAAACTTTCCAAGTGTGCCCTCGATTTCTTGGAGGAACCTTTCTGAAAGTTACACGCTTCACATTGATCCACGTACCGTTTACAATCGCTCGTCATGCCATACCAGATATCACTTCTCCTCACCCTCTCAAGCGTTTTCGTTTGGCCTAAGTGACCTGACAACCTGAGGTCGTGTACGCTATGAAGAACCTGACTCCTCATCTCCAATGGCACCAAGAACAATAGTCTATCTCCAAACTGATCCTCCCATCGGTAAAACCAGACGCCATCCCGCTGAACAAGCTGCGAGCCACAGAGGTACCAGTGACGAGTAGGCGGACTGCAAAGTTTCAATTCATGCTCATCAGGCTGATAACCGGCTTCCCGCCAGTGTATCAGCGGACCGAGATCATGGTCATCAAGCTGACACTGCCTAAGCTCTTCCATTGTCAAACCTTCCAAACATGACGTGTCCCCACCGGAGACCACCTTAGTAGTCCTGACATCAGCGAGGGACAAAGGAATCACATAATCCACCTTCTCTTCAAATGTTTCCCATTGACTCCGAGCTCTAGTACAATAAGAGCAGCTCCCCACAAGGCAGATCTTGCAGAGGAACTGTTCATTGATAACTAAGGCACTCCTCAATCCGGTCCGGAACGCGTGATAATGCATCCGCATTGCGATGGTCCTTTCCTGACCGATGATGTATGACCATATCATACGACGAGAGTTCCTCAATCCAACGTGCTAACTGACCCTCGATGTTCCTGAAATTGAGGAGTCCCTATCAGACTATTGTGGTCCGTGCGGACAACAAACTTCCTGCCAAGCAGATAATGTCGAAAGTGACGCGTGAAAGTGACTATGGCAAGCAGTTTCTTGCGCGTTGTGCAGTACTTTCTTTGAGGGGGTGTTAACACCTTGCTCGCAAAGCCAATCACACGTGTTTGTCCGCCTTGAATCTGGGAAAGCTCCGCAGCAATCGAAGCATTCGGCGCATCAGTGTCCAGGACGAACACACTACTCGCATCGGGATGCGCCAATGTTACTGCCTCCAGCAGAGACTTCTTCAATTGGTCAAATGCTCCCTGGTGCTCGTCAGTCCATGTGAATCTCGATATTCCAGCTATGTTATGAAGAGGCTCGGCGACTTTAGCAAAATCTCGAACATGGTCCCTATGATAGTTTACATAGCCTAGAAATGATTCGACTTCTTTCTTTGTGGTTGGAACAGGCCACTCTGCGATGGTCTTACTGCTTTTGGGATTGACGGACACCCCATCCCTGTTCACCCTTTTCCCTAAAAACACGACTTCTTCTTGGAAGAGATGACGCTTCTTCGGTTTTAACTTGAGGTTAAAATCTCTGAACCTTGTGAGCACATCTATAAGATTTCTAAGATGCGATTCGAAATCCTCTCCCAGTACGATCACATCGTCCAAGTATGCGAGACATTCTTTCCATGTGAGTCCATGGAGAACGAGCTGTATCACTCGGCTGAACGTTGCTGGACTGTTGCATAAGCCGAAAGGTAGACGCAAATGCTCGAATAGACCGTACTTTGTTATGAAAGCTGTTTTGTGGCAATCACGTTGATCGATCTCTATCTGCCAGTAACCCGTAGCCATATCGAGTGTGCTCATAAAGGCACTACCCGCCACGGAATCCAAGCAGGCTCCGATATTTGGAAGAGGGAAAGCGTCTTTCAACGTCACGTTGTTAAGGGCTCGGTAGTCGATACAGTATCGCAAGGACCCATCCTTCTTCCTGACAAGCACAGGGGGAGACGCCCACTCGGACGCTGACGGCTGAATCACTCCCTTCTCAAGCATTGCCTCTATGTGCTTCTCTTCTTTCGCCTCAAAACCTAAGGGAGTTCGTCTCATGCGTTGTCGTATAGGCTTCGAGTCCCCAGTTTCTATCCGATGTTGAATACCCCCCGGAACAAACCTAGATCTAAATCACTATCAGCAAACACTTCCTGAAATGACAAAAGAAGCTTTGCTACCCTCAATGCTTGGTCCTGTCGTAACCCACTAACAGAACGGTCGAAAAGGTCACCAAGATGAGGAGGAAGCGCTGACCGCACCCTTGCCAATTCCTTTTCCAAATCTCCGCTTGGCTCAACAACAACCTCCCGGACAATCGGAGATTCGACCGCGTCCGCATCGTGGCCTATATCATCAACTTCTAATGCAGTGCCAAAATCAAACCCTTTCCTCAGGGTGATATAGTTGTCAGTAGGATTACACAGCTTAAAAAACATATCATTGTTGCCAGACTGTAGGGTGGCTGGAGCAAGTAGGCCATTCAGGTCTCTATGGGGCTGCACAACTATGTCACCCGTCGATTCTTCCTTCCCATCTAATGCACCTTTGGCATATGTGAAAGATGCTGGTGGAACAACAACTTTAATTTTGAGACGGACTTTAAAAATGTTTGCTCCATCGTCATTGGAATCCTGCACGCATATTGCAGCGTGGGATTCACCATTCAACTCAACAGTATATGTTGATAAGTCAATAACAGCTCTATGCTTATCAAGAAAATCAAGTCCCAATATCATTTGGTCGGGTATACGAGCAACAACCACCGGGGCCCGAGCACGAAGGGAGCCTATCTCAATGCATGCCCCCTCCAGGATATGTCCTTTGACCATAGAGTCTTCCCCGACCCCACGTTAACAAATTGCACGCGACAGTTCAGGTACAACATCAAGGGAGTTGAACAACTCAAAGCTGACGACTGTAGCCTGAGCTGCTGTGTCCACAACTGCTCTGCAGTCCTTACCTTCCATCCTGATAGGGAGAATCAACGACTTTCGATGTCGTGAATCACCATCTGAAGGATATAGGGAAACTTCCCGCAATAAAATATCGGCGCTTTTTTTAACTTCAATGGAATTTGAAAGGGCTGAGGGTTGGCCTATTGCCTCAGCCCTTGGTCGTTTAAAGGCACCGCAGTAGGTGAAGGGGATCGAGATCTCCGCACACTAGAGTTCTTACTTTTCGGACATTCACGGGCAAAATGTGTAAGCTCACCGCATTCAAAGCAGCCGCGCCCCCGTGTCAGGGAGGGGGATCGATTGCCGGCCCTTTGCTGGACAAGCCTCAGTAGTGAGTCTATCTGATTCCGTATCTTCGAGAGCTCTTCCTCCGTTTGCTTGACTCTCTCTGTCAAGTTGTTTCCTACTAGCCCCCGGGCAGGGCCAGGAACCTGACGTATGGAAGGGCCTTCCCGGTCTTCGTCAGTATGAAATGAAACTCTTCTGACTTCTGTCTTCGGCTGTTTTGAAGGACCATAGATGAGTTTCTGATTTGTGATCGCGCTCTGAACTAGGGTAAGGGTATCATCGAGAGTTTTTGGGGCTTTGTCAAGCACAGCCAGAGCTACCCGTTTATCAGCCAGGCCCTTCAGGAAACTATCTGTGGCCATTATTTGTATAAAGTCCTCCTGTGCCCCTGGGAAACCATCTGTAGCAAGCTCCTGCGCCCTCTCCGCATACTCCTCCACAGTCTCATCCGGACTCTGGCGCAACTCTGCTAATTCCCTTCGGACAATATGCGGGAGATCCTACTTACCGAATCGCTGATTTAGCTTTGAGCAGAGGACCTTAAAGTTATCACGCACGTGCGATGGCCTGGAGCTGAAAAACTTAAGAGCCTTGTCACGGAGACACTCAATAAGTTTATCTAGTTTCTGCCTATCTGACCAACCATATCGGTCACCAATGTGGGAGATCTGAACAAAGAAAGGCTTCCACTCGGTCTTGCCGTCGTAAGTGGGGAGCCTGACCTTCCTATCCATCTCATCACTTGCCAAAATTGACCTCCTGCCCCCTACCCCAGAACTTTGGTCTTTACTACGCACCTTATCAATTGATCCAAGTCCTCGATGCGTTTGATTGTAAATGGCGTTTGGAGCAATATCATCTACAGAACCGACGAGCTGACCAAACCCTACCTATGCATCCTGCTTGGCAAGAGTCTCACGAAGCAAATCGTCCCTTTTCCTTCAGCTGAATTCTAAATGTTTCCCTCATTTCCTCCACCCTTTTCATCATTTCAATTTCCTTCCTCTCCAATTCCTCAGTTCTAATTCTAAAGTCCCTTCTCAAAGAGAACTTTTCCTTCCCCCACTCTCTCTGCCAGGTCCTTGACCTGTTGCAGAGATGCTTCAAGGTTGGTGCTCTCCCGACCACCAGAAGCCACGGGCTCCAGTGTCACCACACCCTGATTGACCAGAGGGTCCCATATTGTACTAGGTACGCTGGCGAGACCCTTGAGATCTTCCCAAGTCATCGACCCATCACACTCGTCACGTTTTTGTAAAATAGACTTGGCTCTATTGGAACCTATACCATGAATGGTGATAAGTTCATTATATGTCGCCGTATTGATATTCAGTGCCATGTTTACTATGAGTTTACTAACAACAAGAACCCACACAACAGAACAGACTGAATATAGAACACCAACACGTGCGCTAGTGACAAAGAATACGGCCTCGGACTATTACCAATGCACAGTGATTCGTGCTATAAATAGCTATCAGTGAACACACCTGAGTGTATAACTATACACACAATGAAATCAATGGTAAATACTGCAAGGAGCAATATTTATCAAAAACCTTATGCTTCCGACACCAAATGTTGTAAAGATGGCCTAATATATGCTATTGTAACAATGTTACGCTAACAATGGCGAGTGTAGTCCACAGTCACGCCGCACAGTACGAATATACGTCTGTACGCTTGCTTGACTATGTGTGAACTACACGGACGAGTGATATTCGCTTTACCACATCACTTCCGGTCCGAGTTGGCGAACACTTGTCTCTAAATAATACCAACTCGCACCAATTGATCACAACACTATTGATAGCTTTATATATTTATATCATGACCAGGAAATATTACATACGACATATGTACAACATGTATGTATACAGATGGACGAACAATATGTACCTACAAAATCAACATTCATTTGTGTTCCACATAAAACTCTACGGGTTCATCTTACTTCTCCTGACAGTCACATCATCGTCAGGTACGTATCTACCAGGCTAATATTCTTATTTGTCTCCCATGTATAACCTCTCTTACATATACTTTGTGTATATCATCTGTTATGTAATATTAGCTATTTTGCTCGATAACAGGAAGGCCGATGGGTAAGGTTGGAGGTTTACGCAAATGTTTGGACAAAACCAAAACATACAGTAACGAATAACAAAAGCTACCATAAACACACTATCAAGCTAATCATCTCTCGCAACACACACCCACGAAGGAGAATAGTTCTTGCAGTTACAAAAAAAAAACGAGTATATTATGTTATGCATTTAAACCATACTACATTGTAACTACAATTTCGTAACCATTCGGACATTTTTGAGATACTGGACCAAAAACACACACACATAAACAGAACGAATTTGTTACTGCAGACTCTGACCATGCGGACGACACATGACACTGACGTGCTACTTAATCACGTTGGACGATCGGAAGTAAAGCTCTAAGACAATCAATAAAACATATCTTAATTGAGTCACAAAGCTTTTTAAATACGATCGTGTTATAGCTACATGTAATAAATGTTAACACACACGTAGAAAATCTTACATGAATGACTATCTCATATGGAATTCATTAACGAGTTCAATAATTTGCGAAAGGCTGATGGCATATCAAATCATAGAACATATTTTCGCATTATATATGGTAAGAGAGTAAATCGCGATTTCAAATATCCAAGAAAATACCAACTCTGGTGATTATTCCATCGATTTCATAATTTCTTGCTTTACAAAGCGTTTATTTCCTATATATCATATCACATAATCAGAAACATATCTGATGGCAATATGTTGTCTTTAAATTCAGACATCTGTAAAACTCTGTACTTTATATCGATACCCATAACTTCACAAAATAGGGTCATTCACATATGGACAGCAATAGGTCAGAGGTCGAAGGTTGGAGGTCATGAACGTGTACGACAATAAATAGAGTTTTAAAGGCGTGAGAACAGTAAGTAATTAGTATAATTATTTAATACATGAAATCGGAGATGAATTCCAATATTTATTGAAATATCCTTATTTGAATAAGAAAAAAAATATATCTAGATGATTATGTATACGAATAACCAAATGTTATAAAATTTTCAGAAAAAAAATGTTAAAAAGTTAAGAAATTTATGTAGATTTATTAAAATTATGTTTCAAAAGTCTCATGATCTGTCCTCCACATCAAATTTGCTTTGTTTGTTAATATGTTTTTCTCTGCACATCTAATCTTGTGTAGAGAAATGAAATGAAATTTGAAAGTCTTCGAACTACTATGTGTGAGTCAGTCTGTACACAATCACAGCAGGTATCATATGACTGAATCACGTGACTTATCAGGTCTATTCACATGATTCTTATCAACAAAATAGCGGCCAATATGACACAATCTGTTATTGCTATAGGAGTATATGTCTCTGATAGCGCTCATCATTCGCGAGATTAAAGTTATTTTTGGACGAAATCGTGTATTCGCGAATGTATATGAAGAAATAAGTTCGCGAAATGAAGTACATTGTATTTACGAAGTGTAAGTGATTTACATTAACATTGTCACGAATATACTATTCTGTTGATAACATAATTCATATTGATGAGAATTGAGGCGAAAACTCTAAATAACCTATAAATATCAGATAGATCAAATTCGACTTGGACGATATTCCATGTTCCTTCAAAGAGACAATTGTGCGAAGTCATATTTCATCTGTAAGGTCAAAACCGCTATTATAGTGTTACTACACAATGAACCTTACGATGTGATATTATATGACATAGCCATATTTCATGACAGAGTAGGCTTGTTGAGATACGATGTAATTATGATATTAATCACTCTTATTTACAGAGTTAAGAAAATCTAAACACTGGAAAGTTTCGTTTCCTGTTAGAAAATCGTACTGCATATCTTGCATGGTTAACATATTAATTCAACAGTCACTCCACTTATCCACTCCACTATCGCCAGTATACTACACTCATGTTTTAAGTGACAAAACGAGGAGGTTTAACAACGACAAAAGGAAATATACTGGATATCATAATTGAACGAGGAAGGTCGCTATGATATATGCTGATTTGATCAAAATATCAAACTAACAACTATCATTCAACGAAACCGAAGCGATATGTTTGAAATTACAGTCGAACCCACTTAATTTGAAATCGGATATATTGAAATATCGTTTAATTTGAAGTGAAATAAAATCCCCGTCCAAATGCCTTCTTTGTCTTTGTATTGTTTCATCGGTTATTTTGAAATCGGTTTATTTGAAATATCGTTTTATTTGAAAGGAAATTATTGCCCCCGGCAATGCTGAACCATTGTTTATGTATCGCTTAAATTGAAAGTCGCCACGATTGGCTTAGATTATATAATTACCGGTCGTTACGGTGCGTGCGTCCGATCAATAGATAGGTAAAAATGAAATGCTGATTTACACAATACAAATATATTGCGACTTTTGATCATTAAATGCGTTCGTTATGAGCATGAATCTTTATTTGTTTACGAATATACCTCGAGGGACACAGATTATTTTGGCTTCTGCTACATATATACATCGAAATTGACTCTCATTTAACTACACGCGAGACAATTACAAATGCCGAGGCCATTCTTAGGGATTCGACAGAAAATGATAACAACGTTACCAGAACAGTGATATTGACAACGACCCTCAAACAACTCGTGAAAATCCATCTATCATCGACGCATATGTCCGATTTCAGAAGGTAGTTTCTTGGAAAGTAGCCCGGATGTACCGGAAACTGTTCTCACGTGAGACTATATTGAACAATGATGTGATGTTTGACGTAGCGCGGTACTGAAATATGTCGGCAAAAGGCTGGATCCCGGTTATATTGAAAACCGGTTAATTTGAAGTATTTTCTCCTTCCCCGAGCATTTCAATATAACCGGGTTCGACTGTAATCACTTTTTAGGCGGTTGTGACGACGACAACAACGACGACGACGACGACGATGATGATGATGATGATGATGATGGACAGTCAGCTTGTTACTGCTGAGTTCTATCATTTTCTTACTATGTTGGATCAACGGCTAAGGAGATTTAACATAACAATCGACCCCCCGGTTGGAATTTCAAAATATTATAAATACAAAACGGTTTGGGCATAAGAAGCTTAAATCCGGAAAGTTAGTTTCAGAATTAACTCTACGAATAATGGGAGCTCCTTCGCATAAAAAGTTGGCTTTAGCAATGTAGTTGTTTATGTCAATGGGTATCAGTTTGGTTAACATTGGTGACCTGGAACTTTGTTCAAAGTCACATGAATGAAATTCGTTAAAACATTACAATGTTTGAGTGAGGATTGAAATTCAACGATTTTCCACATATGACACACCTTTTATGTGAATTATGACCAAAAAAGAAATGCTCAACAGAGATTAGTGGATGTCGGTTGGTTGACATCAATGAAGTCTGTGTAAGCATTGTCAACATCATTTTCTATGTCATCTGGAGTGCTAACACAAAGAGGTTCATCAAACTTACATTGCAATGACCTTTGTTTGGGGTAGCGCTTGTAATATTTTCGACACGTTATACTTTCTTCTGATATACTGATGCTCTCAGTATTCTAAGATAATATACATGTCGTATTTGAGCCATGAGGTAAATCTTTCAATTCGGTTTTGCAACTATGACACATCTGACATGGGTATTAAGTAGGTGAACTTGATGGAGATTTGTAGTACTTGGGAATTAATATAGTATGTCAGACATACATGTAAGTAAGTTTAGTGAAAAAAAATACTGTATGAAAATACATATACATGTAAGAAAATAACTTGTATCGGATATCAAACACGGTTGGCATTTCTTGATTAACTTGTTCAGAGATAAATAAAAATATAAAACATGTTCATTCATTATTCGTAATTAATAAAGCAAACTGTAATGATAATAACATGTTCATTAATTTTATTATATTGAATATTTTATTATCTTAAAGTTTTTATAATATAATCTCAACCTTAAGTAGTTCTTCAGAGGATAGATTCCTTTTGCAATAAAAAAAAATATCATTTTGAAGTTATAACTGGCGAATGTATTTTCAAATTATATGTAATAAATGTGGTTTGGTATTACGCAAATATAGAAAGTGTAGCAGTGCTTTGTATAAAAAAAACAATGATAATAAGATATTCATGACTATTGGAATACTGCATCACACATATTTGGCGTGTTAAACAAGCACTTTACCGGTTTTGAAATTACATGAAATGTATTCTGTATACAGCTATATATATAGAAAGATTTTATAGAGACGTATTAGATATTGACTGTAATTACAACTACACAGAATCAGGTTGGCAATGTTAGGTATATGTTTAACTTTGTGAAAATTTGCATGTATTCTAATTAAAAGTATCACTACGCTTACTATGACCATCAGTAGTAATAATGACTGAACATTTTGCAGTTTTGGCTTATTTTTATGTATCTAAATATGGCGAAGAATAGCAGAAGTCGAATGTTGACCCGACCTTTCATACATCAGAAGGGTCAGTACCCCAAGATAAGCAATTTTTACTGTGACAGGGTGATACATTTGATTAGAGGCAGCGACAGAGTAGGGGGGAGACAAACAGACCGGCATGTATGTATGTCCAATTGATAAGTCTGTCCCAAGGCACCTCGTCGAGTGTCAGGAGAGGTCACGTTTTAATTGAAGTGTCAAGATCGTTAAGTATAATAAGAGGAAACTTATCATTAGACTGTTTAGATTAGGCAATGTTTATAAATGAATTAATGCATGATATTGTTCTATTGGATGAAGATTGAAAGTTTAAGGCTTGGCAGATAAGGGGAGCCAGTGGCGTGAGAATGTGTGTACCTGGACAGAGTGATTAGGATAATAGTACGTAGCATGCCAGTCTAGTGAGAAAATGCGAGTAGAGCAAATGAAAAAGTGTATGGATGTTGGACTCATATATTGTAAATAGAACCTGTAAATATGTGGAAAAACTGTACATAGAAAACTATTGGATTATCGTTGTGAAATCAACAAAACAGTGGCTTCGTCACATTTGGTGTTCAGATGTGGGATAATTAACTAAGACACACGGAGCATTGACAATACAAATGACGATATAAAGGATATATAGTTGTAACGGAAACTACTAATACAAAATGTCCCGCAAGAGTCAACGACGTCAAAAGGATCCTACGGAAGAAGATTGCGAAGTAGTCAGCAGTTCAAAAGGAAAGATAACTATAAGATTTGAAACTACTTGCGGTATCAATGTTAAACCATCAATCTTTTGCGGTACCTTGGAGGGTGATATAGATTCGTGGATCAAAACTTTAACAGAGAGCAAAAGGATGGAATGATATCAAAAAGACCGTGATTTTACCGGCATATCTGCGGAACAGAACCGCAGAATTTTATGATGCACTGGAAGAGGGCCTGTCGTATACAGAGTTGTGTGAAAAACTAACAAGGCGGTTCATACCCACAGAACTCAAATCAATGTATTACAGTGCGTTTTTTAAGCTAAACAAACGTCCGGCAGAGTGTCGATGATTTCGCATCCAAGATCAACAAGTTGTCAATCAAGGCCTACAGTGAGATGCCTCATGAAAAGGACGATGTAAAAGAGCTAGTGGCTAGTGAAATGTTTACCTGTTAATTAATATGACCTGAACTTTTGGGAAAAAATTCAATCGTACTTTTATCAGTAAATTTATATCAACATTTCTTATGGACAGTAACCTATCAGGCTACATATCTATTTTGTCACTTCATAACATATTGGCCAATCAGTGGCTGCCAGATATTTTATCCCTTGCTCAACTTTCAATACACAGGGGATGTTTCAAAAATCTATTTTTTTCAATTGGTTGGTTGTTCCCTTAAACAAGGCCGATGCTAGGCCCAAATGCACCTCTCCGACCGTTCAGATTTAGCTAATGGAACTTTGTGGAGACCAAATCAAAGACATGATATTCAGTATTTGTACTGATACAGGCTGCTATGATTCATCGCTGATGAGGCAACAGACTGCGCGATTAAGGAGCAGATAACTCTCTGCATCAGATACTTTGACAAGAAAAAGAAAGATGTTAGTGAGCATTTCCGTTCAACGAATAAGCTTAGCTGCAACATTCTAAGCATCATTGAGGGGCCGCGGTGACCAAGTGGTGAAAATGCCCCAACACTTTATCACTAGTCCTCAAACTCTCGGTTGTGAGTTCTAAATCCACGTAGGTCAGTTGCCTGGTCCTCTCGGATACTCCGACTTTCCTCCACCTCCAAAACCTGATACGTCCTTAAATGAACCTGAATGTTAATAGGACTTTAATAAAATACACCAAACCAAACTTAGCATCACTGCGCAAGTATGATGTTGACTTTACCAAAGTGCGAGGACAAGGATACGATGGCGCTGCTGACTTGGCAGGGATTCACCTTAGAGTCCAGGGAAGGACAGAGGTCCCCAAGGCTACGTATACTGCTTGTAGGACTCATCCTTCAATCTGACCATTGTTCGTTTCTGATTCCAGCAACAAAAATCATTTGCATTTGATTATTTAGCGAAACCCTTAAAGAGCCCTCGTAACAACCAAACATGCCCTTTGTGCACTAAATCAGCCGTTTTGCAGGAACAGTCCAACGATCTTGTTGAGGCTGTCAAAGAATGTCGCGTTGTCATCAATATACTGCGAAACAAACGTATAGACGAGTGTTTATGAATCTCTATGACAAGTCGTTGGAATGAGTAAGGGTCAATGATACAGAACCCCTCATATCTATGGTGTGACGGTAGACAATGCTATCGTGTTAATGATCCTGTAGTACGTTCACCAGTACTAGAAATGAAACCTTTATCTCACTTTTTATACCATTTAAATGAGGAGCTTGACTCGAGGCTCATCATTCATGAACAGAGAAAATCGTTGCACAATGCCTGCTCCCTTCCATGATGCCTGATTTGTCAGGTGAGAAGGTATTACAGCTACATGTCTCACACGGCGATGACACCCCTGCAGCAGAGGACGACAGGGAATTAAACTGGGAGTTCAGCGTTGGTGTGCCAGATGGGCTGTTGAGCAGGACAAACTGGATACACGTACGCCAGAACCTCGTTTGTATCATAACATATGCAGGTGCGTGGTAATACTCCTTGGCATGCCCATGTCTCCATCGTCAGCGGGTCGTTCATTTAACTTTATGCGACGATTGAAAACCTACCTTAGATCCACCACCATGAAGAACGATATGATATCAGTTCTTGCCATTTTGCAGGCCTATCAGCATAGTCACTGAGTCTGCCGCAAAAAAGTCAAGACGCCTGCAACTGATGTTCAACTGAATATCCCAGAATGAAACATCTCATTGAAACATTTGAATTCGTAATTTTTTTAATTATTTTTATGTTGGCCGTGGTATCTTGAGTATAAGCGGAATTTATTAATGAATGATGGCTATTTTCTCATTTGAAATACTCCATTTTGTTAAGATTTGAATAAATGTGTCATAAACCTGGTATATTTTCAACACAAGAAAGGAAGTAATTTTGCTCTCAGAACACATCAAAACACCGGAAATATATTATTGGGTTTTACCATGTAACATATCGATGGACGATAAGTTTCGTTTTCTTGAACGAGACGTAACACAAAAATATAGCTTCAACTGCCGACAACATAACATTTGCGGGTTCCAAAGATGGGTAATATTCTCCTTAATAAACCTGCGCAGTGTTCTGCTTACGAGTGGTAATGTATTCATTCTTGTAGGGCTTATCGAATTGTAATAGCATTGTTTATATGCAGGTGCCCGTAAGATTGAACAATATAAATGTTAGATATCAGAACTAAACATATCCTGACTATGGATAAACTAATAAAATAAACATTAAATGTCCGGAATGGGGTTACTTCCTCGTTGACCATAACATAATTTAACAATTATAATATTCCATACGTTTCCAGATGTTGTAACCCTGTCCGGGTCGTCTGAGTACGCTGTCCCAGGGACCGAGTTTACACTGACGTGTGATGTACCAGGGGAGACCAATCTTGTCCATTTTTATCGCCGTCCTCAAGTCACTATTGAGGTAGGTGGTATACAAGTAAACGATGGCCTATGTATAAATACCCTAACCAACCCAGCCGTTCCTTGTACACCGGATGTCTGTTCCTGTGTAAGGTCTAGAGGCCTTGGTACAGTGTTCCAGTGGATCATGCAGCCACAGACCGGAGATCATGGATCTGTGTGGTTCTGTAGACGCATAAACTTTAACAGTCCTAACCGTGCACTGGACAGTGCTGACTACACACTGAGCGTGGCAGGTGAGTTACTAATGTTACATCAACGTTATATGCTTACAGGTATCTTGATAGCAATTGATACAGGTATTACGAACATTTACGATTAAGGCGATATGCTATCTACTGTACGAAAGGATGTTTCAGTGCTCGTTACAATTATTGTGAATCGATAAAGGCAGATCCATAAATTTAAGCAAAATTTTTCAATATCCCTCCTTTTAACATATTGTAAATTTACGATAATCAAACGACATTTAACTTTAAAACATCCAAAGCAATTTTCAAAATTCTTGTAGAAGGGCACAACAAATATAAATATGTGTTATTTCGGCTGTCTTTAACAATTTGACATATGTCTTAAAATAGTACAATTTACTTGACACAACTCACGTGATTACCGTTTTAATTTATTTGCGGATATAATAGAGTCAAATGATATATGACACTCTGATAATGAAAATTTTGCAGAGTGATATTATTTCAAACAGTTGGTGTATTCCTTATTGCAAGTATTGCAAGGTTGTACATATAAAGAAGGATCTGATAGAAGAGTTCGAAACATACGTGGGCAGTTGCCAGGTACTCACCGTAGGTCGGTGGTTTTTTTCTCCGGTTACTCCGGCTTTCCTCCACCTCAAAAACCTGGCACGTACTTAAATGACCCTGACTGTTAATAGCGAGTTAAAAAAAAAACCTAACAAACCAAACTGATATAAGTAAAATAAGGGGGCTATATAAAATATTACAGACGGCCCCGGTACCTCCATAGCTTTGTCTCCGCCGGATTCAATCTTCACCAGGACAGAGGGGGATATGTTACCGGTCATCACCTGTACAGCGGACTGTATACCTAGCTGTACCTTTGTCTGGACACGACCGGACAACACCAACTTTACTGTCTCACCTGTGTTGTCACTGGGGCAAATGGACAGAACAGAACATGGGACGTACAGATGTACTGCTAGGAATGTTGTCGGAGAGTCAACTATACTAACTGATGTAACTGTACAGTGTAAGTACATACATGTAACGAGACATCGTAACTTCTATTGGCAGTGATTCCATATACATGTACATGCATCATCACACTAATACCTCATTGTTGAATTCAATTACTTATGCCAGCCTACACATAAAAAATCAACAAATAACGGAGAGACACTGCTGTGTAGCATTACAAAAAATAACTGTTTATATCCGAGTCATTTATACTAAAACGGTGATTATCCAACAAGACAGAACAACATGGAAAAAATATAAATATTACGAAAAAAACCAAAACAAAACAAAAAAAAACAAAAACAAAAAAACAACAACAACAACAACAACAAATTGCTTACATGTAGAAGGATAGTCAGTTTACACGTTTTACTCGTCACATCTGTTTTCATTTGATATTATTAATTATAGTTCACGAAATAAAATGTTATTAAAATGTTATGTTTTACGGAAACCACGAAATTACAACGCCACACAAATTGGTTTTACAGTTCATGTTTGTCTGTTTGTCTTGTAGGAGATGTCTACCGTAGTCAATTTCATATCGAAGGGAAATTGAACCTTCTCTCGAAACATTGACATGCCAGCAAAAAAATATCACGATACGCTCATGTTTCTTTTTATCGCAAATATAATAGACTAAAAATATCACTAGAGAAAATATTATATTAATTATTTATCTTAAGTAAAGATTTACCTTCATTAGATCATAAAATCCTTGAATAAAGACAAAGACTAGAAATTACAGGTGATGTAACAAGTAAACGGCCTCTCCAATTATGGAGAACACGTATGAGTAACGTGTATGGAAGAATAAAAAAGATTGCTTACAAGTTTTGTTAAAAAACACTTTTTGGTGCAAGTGATCATTGATATTTATCAAGACCAAGACCAACTAGGAACTGGCACTAAAACCCGTAAAGCTAATACATTGAAGTTCCATTTTTCTTAAACGGAACTCGGAACTGGTTCCTAGTTCCGTTTTCCTTAAACGGAACTCGGAACTCGGAACCAACTTCAGTCTCCCGTTAAAATGTGTATATATAGGAAATCGTGGTAATATTAACATGTCCTTGAATGTGAAATCAACTAGCACTTTTGAACGCCGAAGGGACGCATAATCTGTCCCTACATAATGCACCAGCCCCTTTTCTTGGAATATACCATATCTAAAACAAAGGAACTGCAATTTTGACTTAACATTACTAATAAAGGGAATAAGGAGTTGGATAAAGGCTTAGTTCAGCAGTTTCCTCCAGTCTTAAATCTAAGAAAAAAAAAGTTATGAGGATTTCTTATTATTAGCCGACACTCTTTGAAAGAATACAAAACAGAACTTTGATAAGTCATTATTTCCTCTGGAGGTGTAGGTAGGGGTTTCCTTGGATCCATTTACAAACAAGAGATTCTGCACGCGCGGATTAGGTTACTACTAGAAAGAAATAAAGTATATGCATTATTGTCAATAGACGAGTTACAGATAACAGTCCAAAGGTCGTGTTGTTTCAGAAGTCCATCATCATTGAGGACTAAGAATTGCCACAACAGATAATATGTGATAACACTTTTTTGTGATATCACTTATATCAAGGACTGTTCAAATGCAATTGGGATATTCTCTCCTTTTAATAAAAGTCGAGAGTTAGGAGGACAAAACATAGCTTTTACAATGAGATACATATGTTGTTTATCTTACAGCAATTATCAACAAGTTGTTTAGTCTTTTGATTCTTTCCGTGCTTTTGAAAGTAGCCATTATCGGGAAATATTTCACGCCTATGTTTTGTGCATTTCATAAGCATTAAAATCTCGTGTTGTCGGATACAGAGAGAAAAACAGAAAAGGTTTCTTAATTGAACAACATCTTCAGTCAAACATTTCGATTGAACACAAATCGAGGGAGACCATATATCGTAAAACTTACTCCACCAACTGACCGATAAGTTGTGAGCCTCATATTGAAGGATTTGAATTTTGCCGGACATATTGTATTATTTTTCACCATAATCCCCCTTCAGTATCTATACACTTTTGCCCACGGCATTTAAGGGCCTCAATACCACTTTTATAGAACTCCTTTTCTTGGCTGTTCAAAAAGACATCCACTGCATGTTAGAGTTAAGGTTAGGGTTAACCCATTTTGTCCATTTTGCCAAAGCTGCTTGTTTAATTTAGAGGGCTACCTGATCGATATAAACAAACCAAATGAGACCAGTTCTTCGGTACACGGCCATATATAGTCAGAGAACAGTAGGACTTAAAGAGAACATTATTATGTACCTCCATCAATAAGAGGCTCACAACATATCAATCATCCCTCGTATATCTTGATAAAAGAGGAATTGGCTCGAAAATTCTACAATTTGCATATATATAAATATGTGTGTGTGTTATAATTAACGGTAGGTGGTCCTGGCACGTCAATGACTCTGTCCCCGTCCGACACTACCTACATCCGGACAGAAGGGGACACATTACCGAACATCACCTGTATAGCGGACTGTAGACCTAACTGTACCTTTGTCTGGACACGACCGGACAACACCAACTTTACTGTCTCACCTGTGTTGTCACTGGGACAATTGGACAGATCAGAACACGGGACGTACAGATGTACTGCTAGGAACGTTGTCGGGGAGTCGATTACAATTACAAGTGTTAATTTACGGTGTAAGTATTTTGTTTTCATATTTACATGTTCTTTGCTGCCGTTGTATCCTCACTCATTGTCATATCCTTGGTACATTATTCAACTCAGAGCTCCATTTTAAAGGTTTGTCTTGTGTACAATCCTGTATAGAATCGATACAGCTTATAGAAATTATTTTACTGACATAATTTTTATTTGTACAATGATGAAAGTGAGCAGACAAATTAAAGTCATAGCGTCTACGATATTATTTTTTGAAAATGATGCCCATTTTTTACGGAAAAGACTCTTAAGTTGTTTTCACTGAAATCATCGTAATTGACCCAGCTTCGTTGCATCGTTAATATTCCAAACGCTAAAGAGCTTACCTAAATTTCTAGATAGTTTGGTTTTTAAGTGGTTAGTGTCAAATATATTTAGGCGGAAAAGCTGAATAGGCATATAAAAGAGATTGAGCTTTATCAACGGAATTGTCAAATATAGTTTGGTCCTCTTTCACATGCTACGATCACGCCTCGAGGTTTTTGTTGATTGGTTACCAGGTGCGCACGTGCAGCTATCAGATTAGTTTGGAGTTTATTCGAGGTTAAATTAAGTCTCATATATTTTTTATGTATTACGCATTGTATAATTATATAAATTAAAACAGACCATATTTTGTGAAGATTTATCTAAGATCCTTTGTGTTCAAATATAACAATATCATTTATAAAACATATAAATGTGAGATAAGCAAAACGCTAGTTTTGACTCTAAACTATATCCTCATTGTCCAGATGTGTTCTATGTATGAACTCAACGAAATTAATTCAAAGTGAGAATTTAGGAGATTTTAAATAGCAAAATTAAACCCCAAAATCCATTATAGATAATTGAACAAATATGGACAATGCATCCTACAAAACAAGATTGTTGAACACGTGCTACTTAATAAGACAGATGTGCTCTAAATAGTGCGACCAAGACATATATCTTGGACTACCATTTGCGTTCTTTGACATAAAATATAGCAGTCATTGTCGAGATTGTCGGTATGCTGTGGTAACTTAAATGGAATGTGAGTTTTAAGTCACCTTTAAAATGGTCACCGGAGAGTCGTCTGAATGTATTGATATTTAAACCAGCCATCAACTCTCTGTTATTGTATTAGTACATTCACGGGATACGAAATCACTTTAGTCTGTACCCTGCTTGGATAAACAGGCCACTACAACCTACAAAAATAGTAAATGACCAATCGGTCAAAACTAAGAAAACTTGGGATGAAAATACAGTAAATTCTTTGAGTTAGAGTTTTGTGATCCGCCTTTCCGGTATTTTTTTTTTTTTTTTTTTTTCTTTATGGGTTTTTTTTCCAGATGGACCGTCAACCGTACGTCAGACTCCATCAACTGTGACCTACACTGCTACAGTAGGACAAACCATCCCCACCATCACGTGCTCTGCTGATTGTCACCCAGCCTGTGCCTACAGCTGGACAAAGGATGGACAGTCCTATACAACAGGATCAAGTCTCCAGTTCACCAACATACAGCGTAATCAGGGAGGCGTGTATAGATGTACGACTGGGAATAAGTACGGGAGTTTGAGAGGTGCTGACGTCAGTATCACCGTCTATTGTACGTAGCGAAGTCTTATTTGAAGTATGCTTCCTTTATATAGTTATAGGTTGGGCGCTCAAACAATAAACGTATACGACACATTAATGTGTTAGAAATGTAAGTGTGTGGATCGAGCAACCTTAAAATATAGTTACTGTCACTGTCAGGACTTTGCAGGCAAACATGATATTATGCAACATTGATTAAAAAAAACTCTGTTGTTTTTATCTCTAGTGTTAGCGAATATTGATCATTTTTACGTAAGTATATGTATAAAAACAATTTATTCTTTCAAACAAGAGATAATGAAGATTGAAAATGCATAAATGTAAAACTTTTTTCTTTCCTTTCTGCAATATAGGAAGGCGAAAAAAAACGCTGAACCCTATTATTTCAAGTTTTGAATGACGTGTCCCTTCTGACAAAAACTCCGATATTAATGCTTTTTTTAATGCAAACATGTATGATATTGATATAATAAAAAGTAAAGTGACTAAAAAGATATCAGGGTTGTCAGTACCTCTGGGAAACTTTAAAATAAAATAACTCCATTTCGCTCTTTGACTGGTTTTGGATGTTCATTTATTTTGATTTGTGTATTCTTATATATGTACCTATTTGGCGGGGTTTTTTTTTTTTTTGGTTTTTTTTGGTTTTTTTTTTTTTTGTGTGTTTTTTTCTTTTTTGTTAGAAACGGAAATGAAAACATAAACAATAACCTTAATGTAAAACGACATTTTATATGGTCTTAAATATTTCCTGTAATATAATCACTGTATACCATCCGTTCATATGAATACTTGATAGTGGTAATTGAAGTCAATGAAACTGATTGAAGCATACGTCATATCAAAAATAGATATGATGATTCAGATCCACAAGCAAAGCTGCCGGCGTGCCTCATGATCCGAAGCAGACTGATTTCTGAAGAAAAAAACACATAGGAACACTTTCAAATTATTGTGACTTAGTCATAGTTAGAAACTTCCTTAAATTCGTTAATGCTTCCCTGAAGATTTGTTTAAGTCCTTAAACCAAGAAAATTGATGAAATTGGTCACTTGATATTTGAATTCATAATGTAGAAATTGTCTGTTGTACTGGTAACTAATCTAATTCAATCAATTTGCGACAATAACATCAAACCATACGGTCAGAGTAGGATTGTGAGGTTATGGCGAATAAAATCCACACCCAAAAAAACTGTTACATAGATTCTTTAAATAAAAGTTCGTTGGCACATTATGACTTCTATCTGACAAACGCTACATTTTTACAGTCTCTGATCGTTTTGATTTTTAAGTTTAAGACGGTTACTTTATCTTGTTATCTACGTAAATGTATATCAAAGATATTGTTTGTCAAGAGCTGTGTGTACTAATGAAAGCTACTATTTTGAAGCGCCTGTATAGCCTTCAACTGCTTCTCTTGGCGAAACTTTCCTCTGTCCTTTATTTTAAGATAGATATTTAACTATATTGACAACATAAATGGTTGTAGATGGTCCCGGTGACTCAGTAGCTCTGTCCCCACCGGACACTACCTACATCCGGACAGAGGGACACTCTTTACCTGACATCATCTGTACAGCGGACTGTAGACCTGACTGTACCTTTGTCTGGACACAACCGGACAACACCAACTTTACTGTCTCACCCGTGTTGTCACTGGGACAACTGGACAGATCAGAACATGGGACGTACAAATGTACTGCTAGGAATGTTGTCGGTCAGTCGACTGTAATAACTAGTATTACTGTACATTGTAAGTATGGGTAGTCGTTTGATATTACACCTTCACTAAGTTAATATTTATGAGCATCACAATCTAGTTAGAAATGGGAAAGATACGCACTGTGCTTATCGTTTTATACGCATATTATTACATATCAAGATAACTTAATATTTGTGCATTTTGTCTTCCAGTTCCTCCAGAGATATCGGATCTTCACGTTAAAACGGGAGACGAAAATCTGACAGAGGGTAGCAGTATATCTCTTGTCTGCAAGGTGGAGAGTTTCCCTCCGTCCACAATACAGTGGTTCTATAAAGCTAACAACACAATTCTACTGACCACCTCCAATGCCATGGAGAGTATCTTCGCCCTGACTAACGCTAGCTGTCTGGATACCGGGCTCTACACGTGTTCTGTCAGAAACAGTGTATTTAAGACAACAGTCACCAGGGATATACCGATCAATGTTCTGTGTAAGTGACACCTTGCTTTCAAACTGAAAGTTATTTTGCTTCACATAACACACACATACCAGTAATAACTTCTCACAATGCGTATAGAACTACCGACATCATGATTGTTTGAGATAGATGGGTATGTAGAAGTTCGTGAAGTTATGCTGGGTATTAATTAATCTAGATATTATTTGGTGTTAGGTGCGTCCACGAGCGTCAACTGTTAACCTGTAGGCCATGTTGCATTATTTTTGACGCAAGTCTCTATGATTTTATCGATTTTCGACTTTAACCAACCAATATGGTTGATGGCGAGATTCAAAAGGACATGCTTATCAACATAACATACACGACAGGAATAGGAACCCACGTGTTAGTGAAATGTTTTATCTTATACTGGCAATATAATTTGTATTTGATTTAATGTTTTTTAGGTAAGCCACGTGAAGACCCAAGGATAAATCATAATCATAAAATCGGTTTAACTTCCTCCGAAGACTTGACTGTTACTGCTAGGTTCCTAGCAAATCCGGAACCACATTTCATTTGGATTTTTCAAAACGTCGCCAATGCATCAAGAACTGTGGTTTTCAACAGGATAAACAACTTTGCTATACGGAATTCCTTTTTCCGGACGAATCTGTCAGCAGTGTCAATAGCTATACGTACAAACATGCAAGGACATTTGTACGGAACATATAACGTCACGGCCACAAACAGTCAAGGAAGAGGACAGATTAGCTTTATTGTGGAAGCACAGGGTAAGCTTTATATTGCGTCCCGCAAAATCAGAAGGATCACATTTAGCCCTTCAATAAAAAGACTTCGTTATCACGTAATTAACAGTTACAGGTAACGTAGGATTTTGAAAAATTTCGCATGTTAGAAAAAAAAAGTGATATCGGAAAAAGGATAAGTATATATTACCTCTCCCTCCATCTTGTACGTAGTACGTAACAACGAAGTTTAACATGGCGGATTTACTTCTTGTGAGATTCTTATAAAGACATACGGCTATAAAGTTAAAATTGTTGATGTTAAAATATTGGAATTGGACTTCCGCTTTCAGCAGCTTGGACTTAAAAAATATCAAATATACCTAACGCATTATAGAAAGTGTACCTCTCTGGTCTAAAAGTAAATGTCTCTACAATATTACATTCTAATGTTTATATCAAAATCTACCCCAATCAGACTAATATGGGTCAAACATATATAAAGTAGATATACCTCACCTAGGTAAGTGTTTTTCTCGGGAGATTTTATGAATACGGTGATACAGCGCCATAGATATGTTATTCACCTTGAAATACCGTCATATCGAAGACACATATCTGACTTTGTGTGTCTATACAAATAATTGAGATCTAAATGTGACTTTATTTAATTTAAGCAAAAAATGCAAACCTCTTCAGCCACATATTTCGTCTTTGATCTTTTTAATCTTCCATACCACATCAACACTTTAAAAGTGTCCTAATAAACGCACCCGCACAAATCGGTTTTGACTACAGTAACATACAATTTTATATGCTCTAACAGAGACACGTGAGGATATTTACCGGTGTAGGTATATATTATGTTAAATATTATAATCATGTTCTGGTGTAATCATCTCGTTAAAAGTGTAAAGTTTGCTTTATCTGTTAGAGCATACTTATATCACCTGGTGTGATTTTGCTTATAAAAAAGGTAATTATAACGTTGAATTATTTGATGTCTATTTCATGTTTTCAATATTACGTTAATAATGAATTGCTAAAGACCGGTACATTTCATCTACGCATAACACAGACGTCGTTGTTAAAGATTCATGATAATGTACTCTAAAGTTAGGGGACTGACCGACAACTTATTCGCAAGTTGCTCAAATAGGATTCCGAAGAATCTGGACTTCATTTCCATAACTGTGACAAAGGGATCAATTGATCTAATAATAAGGTACACTTTACTGAAAGACCGAAGTTGTACTGTGGATGCCGAAAAGAAGAAAAACAAAAATATATATAAAAAAAAGAAGAAAATGAAATCAGATTAAAATCATCATTTAATGAGAATAAAAATGTGATTTACAGTACTTTTCGTATTGTATCGTCAGCATCCAATTCAATTCCCTACTAGTCCTGAACGCCCGAATGTATTTTGATCAAATTTGGACTGAAGCATAATTGACAAAAGGTTATTTAAGATTGTAAAAGGTCTGACTCTCCTTGGCCCAGATGGGCGGAGCTCATTAAGGGAAATTGAGACAAATCATTTAAATCCCTACTAGTCCTGAACGTATTTTGATGAAATTCGGTCTCGGGCTTTATTGAGAAATTTAAGATCATAAAAACGGAGGGTATGACACTCTTGGGGCGGATGAAAGGGGCCAAATAGGGGAAATATAGCAAAATAAATCACATGTTAAATACTTTTTGAAGAAGGACAGCAGGATTTAACCCACCTGTAGTTTGAATCATTGCTTGGAGAGGTTGTTCAAAAGTAATGAAATATTTGAAATATAAATAAGATTAGAGAATTTTGCCGTAATTACCGAAATATTACCGAATTATTCAGGTAAGCGATGCATGTCATGTGACCCTCTTGTTTAAAATTACGTATATCTTGATGTCTTAAGTTGGTGTGAAGCGTTGGTCTTGTTATGAAATGTTAAAACAGTCAGGTATTTCTAATGTGGAATACACACACGAGGTTTACAGCAACTTTTTTCCTGCAGAAAAACCTAACCCTCCTTACGAAGGCATAGCGATTTGTCCTTACTCAGACCGAGCGTTTCTGATCTGGAGATCGGCTTTCAATGGAGGATCTACCCAAACATTTGTGATCGGAAGAAGAACCCAAACACAGGATATATTTGTTATAGACAGAAAACTTGATACCCCCGACCCAGGACAACACCAAACTGCCAACGTTTCTATATCTGGTCTTGCTGCAGGAACGCAGTATTTCTTCGTGGTGTTTGCTATGAATGAATTTGGAAACTCAACGATTGACCGTGAAGTCAACTGTACAACACAAGGTACTGTATTTAACCTGTTTTCCTGAGACATACGGGAAGTGGTATCTATACCACAATTAGAAAGTCATAAATTGTTGTACAAAAAAGAAGAGACATATTAATTAAGGATTATTATTAAACATGTCATATCTGATACTGAATGGATCTGATTATTGCCAGTCTTCATTTAATGATATTGACTGATGACGTTTGTGAACTTTTTGTTTTATCAGAAGCAAAATGTTTTCTTTTCTTTCGCTTACTTTATTTCCAGGTGTGTATGCTTCAGTTATGATTTGATCATTCGTAAACGATTTTTCAATATTGTTTTGGGCACCGCTAGATTTGTTATTGTTATTTCTTAGAAAATACCGACGACAAGTCTCGGAATATCTTGTCTGATGTTCATTCTATGTTCATCATCATCATCATCATCATCATCATCATCATCATCATCAACAACAACCTATTACATCATCATCATCATCTTATCAGCTCATCCACATTTTCGGAATAATTATACATATCATTTAAGTAGTATTAAGAACATATAACAAAGGATTAAGTATATATATATTATCAGTACGGAGTGCACATTTAAAAGCTATACTGAATACTTGCATCACATTTCAGGATGATTTCTGTAGTAATTCTAAGAAATAACATTATAAAAAGTTTACTTTGTCGTTCTCAACATGAAACATGTTTTCCGAACAAAACAAAACAAAGAAGAAAATCTATCTCTTATTTCTCAAAGAAATATGATATCGACCAATGAGACAACGATGGCATGGTATGGTACTGCATAGGGCAACATAAAGTATTTATCAATAGCTTTCATATCGGATTTACGAATGGAAAGTGTGAAACCTTCTAGTGTATTTACAGTACATGTATAACTTTAATTAGATTATAATTAATGATATGCGCTGTTTTGATTGTTTCCATTTTCGTATATAGTAAAACAAAATAAGAAGTAGGTTAAATGCTATTCTATGAAAAAACACACACACTAAACTAAGGGTATCAACATACATGGAATAATCGTCTCATTAGTTTCTCAGGTACATGCCTTTGGAACTGACAGTTTGTATGTACTAGGAGTTGTCCTGACGAGCACTGGAGTAATCACGCTTTTATTATCAATTGGACTCGAGATTGTTTTCAGACGTAAGTATTTACATTAATATCACAATAAGGCTGTTATCCAGTGAATTAATCCATGTAATGTTTTTGCATGGCACTAGCATTTTCTACCCTTGAGCGAGTTTCATTAGCTGCGCCAATCAAAACTCGATTATGATGTCATGATATGGATAAAGACATTACGTCATAAATTCATGATTGCTCAACAACTTGCCTACCTCCGTTTTTATACATTTTGATTTTTAAAATCTGTCAAACTAGGTTTTATGGGTTTGTGATGAAACGTACTTGATCCTAATTTATAAAAACTAAATATCTTTTAATGTCGTGGTTTATGTTATTATGCAGGAAACAGAAAGCGGTACTGTAGGTAAGTCAATGCGGGCGAATTCATATCGATCTACTTTATATGACTATCTATTATGTAACTAATGCTACCAAATTTATAGATGGATATATGATATTGGAAAAATAATCAGTTAAAATAAAGTTACATTGTTTTATAATGTGTATTTTTGTATACGAAGAATCTTTTATGGGTCTGTTCCGTGGACAGGGGTATCTCAACCCGTGTGAAATAGTTCGACTAGTCAGCACGAGGCTTGCCGAGTCTCACGTACTTTGATTTTGAAAAGTAACAATTTATATGGAGTTTTCAATCGCCATCGTGAAAAAACGTCGGAATTGACTGAGTTGTCAATTTGCGACGTGGTTACCCCGCGTAAGATCGATAAAATATAGAACATAAATATAAAACATTGAATAAAAGCGTAAAATATTAAATAAATATAAAAATAAATTATTGAATATAGATATGGAGCTATTGAATATTGCGTTGTTTGAGACGGCATATAACATGCCAAGATTTTTGTTTTATGTTTTTAGCAAGTGCCACCATCCAAAACTGAGGGAATTTCAGAATATTCAACTTTCAGAACTAGGTAACCTGACATTAGAGAAAACTGCATACATTATAATGCGTAAATTACTAATATCAAACATATTTTCCCTACCTTTTCACATTTATAAATTTATCCTTTGTACTTGATTATATACGAATGCAATATGCGTTTAAACGAAAATCTACTTCGAATACATTTGAGTGCGTTTGCTTAATAAAATATGTCTCCTCCTATTTACAGACGAAACACCCGATAGCGATAATGAAAGGTAAGCTTTATTACATCATCACGCTTTTCGATTTCAGCCCACAAGTTCACAGACAAAACACTGCACTACACTGCACACGTCGATCTTGTTCATTCGTCCGTCTGTTTGTCAGTATTTCCATCAAGTAATTTCCCTGCTGTTAACCTCGGTTTGTATTGACTTATCTACATGGAATATATTGGTAAAGATGTTCTGTTCATAAGAATACATACTGGGGTAAATTAACAAGGTCATAAGTCTTAAAGATCAAACTTAAATTTTGTATCTTTTCACTGATGAATATTTTGTTATGTCATTACGAAGCAAATTCGGTCGGAATTGAAGGAATCAACTGACTAAAGATCAAGGTCACTAGGTCAAAAATCGAAATATATGGGTCCAAAGGTCAAAGACAACGGGTTGTCGTGATAATAACCATGCCTCTTAGTGAAGGGGGGGGGGGGGGGGTAATCAATGTTTAAATAAATGAAATCAACGCTTATATGTAAACAGTATGCTCATAATCACATTACCATCAGCCAAGCAAACATGGAGGAGGAGCGAAACAAGAGTCTTATCATTGTATATGTAAAATGAATATGAGGCTTCCTTGCGATTGTTTTTGAAGTGGCAACGTCAAACGTTCGGAACAGGAAATCTAACTGTTAGTGAAATATTGACTGTAATGCACGAAAATTAGTGACAAATCCCCAACTGGAAAAGCATTTGTGATAAAAATAAAAGCATTCAAATATCATTGTGAGCAATACAGCGGTCTTGTTTTAAACGTATCGTGTTAAACGATGTGCTGAATATCATTCTCATCTGAATTAGATCTCAATTTGACCAACCCGCTACTGATGACGTTGACATGGCGTCCGTATACTCTGAACTTGGAGGGCTCCAAGGTAAGGCATTCACTTACTTATTCACAATGGTTAATCTGGGTTCAGTTTTATGATAAAATCTTACCTTTCTAATGACATGTTGTTATTAGTTATCTGTCGAAGTGTATTATGGCTTTACTAGATTAATTTTATTCACTGTATTAATTAGGATGAATTGATCAAATGTATTCGTACTTGCAGTTTATGAAAACGACGTCAGCGACGGAGATAGCGGGTAGGTTAATGATTTCTAATATTATCCTTGTTTTCAATGTTTAATAACAATCATGCGATTCGCTTTGATTTTTCGTGACATTTCATGAAAGGTGAGAAGAAACTATACGCTGGTGAACTGTGTTTTTGTATTACAGTAACAGACATTACGAATCGTTGAAGGGACGCACCGCTCCAAACGTCTACGACGAACTTCACAGTCCAGCATCTGGTAAGTCGTTATCCACATTACAACATGACTGGAATTTATATTGACACATTGACATGTTCACACAGGCAGATATTATATAACAAAATTTAATATCAATATATCAATAAAGTATAGTAATGCTTCATTGTTTCTTGCAAAAGTAACCTCCTTGTGTTATATACATAGGAACGGTTTGGCCCATGGCCACGTTCCGTGACTTAGGATTTTTATTTTTGTGTAGCATATACCAAAAGTATTTGCATATTTGAATTTAATATGGAAATGAACATTTCAATATGCGCGCTTATTGTTGCGTTTATGCTTATTTATGTCAATGAATATTTTCCACATTGTTATTTGTACTTACAGTTCACCAAAACGACCGAGTCAGTGACGGAGATGGCGGGTAGGTTTAGATTATTAACATTTTACCTCACCAGGACCGAAGATCCGATGAGTTTGTGCCATGGCGCGGCATCCGTCGTCCGTCCGTCGTCCGTCAACATTTGCTTTGAATCGCTATACGTCATAAAATACTTAGTGGATTTTAACCAAATTTGGTCAGAAAGATCTTTGGGGGAAGGGAAACAAATTTTTCATGAATTGTAACTATGACCAACCCAAAACTATGCCCTGAGATCTTATGCTACCCCTTCTTACCAACTTTCTTTGATATATCTTAGAGACATGTCAACAGCAAGGTCCACGGCTTGCCATGGTACAAACAAAAAGTTGATTAACTTACTCCTGTTCAAATGCTTCTAAGCAGGAATAAAAAGACTTGTAAACTACCACCGGTTTGTTTTTATTGGATTTGCTATTTAGATGCCCATTAAGAACAATTGTGTGATTCCCTTTGATTTTTCGGGACATTCCATGAAATGTTGAGAAGTAACTTTTAGCAGGTGGACTATGTTTTTGTATTACAGTAACAGACAGTACGAGTCGTTGAAGAGACGCACCGCTCCAAACGTCTACGACGAACTTCACAGTCCAGCATCTGGTAAGTCGTTATCCACATTACAACATGACTGGAATGTTTGTTCGTTTTAACATTGACACATTGACATGTTCACACAGGCAGATATTATATAACAAAATTTGATATCAATATATCAATAAAGTATAGTAATGCTTCATTGTTTCTTGCTATTGATTTCATTACGTTGTGAGGACCTCTACATTGCAAAAGTAACCTCCTTGTGTTATAAACATAGGAACGTTTTGGCCTATGGCCACGTTCCGTGACTTAGGATTTTTATTTTTGTGTAGCATATACCAAAAGCATTTGCATATTTAAATTTAATATGGAAATGGACATTTGAATAGGCGCGCTTATTGTTCCGTTTATGCTTATATATGTCAATGAATATTTTCTACATTGTTATTTGTATTTACAGTTCACCAACACGACCCAGCCAGGGACGGAAATGGCGGGTAGGTTTAGATTAATAACATTTTACCTCACCCGGACCGAAGGTCCTGTGTGCTTATGTCATGGCGCTGCGTCCGTTGTCTATCCGACGTCCGTTAAAATTTGCTTTGAATCGCTACAAGTCATTAAAAAGGCTTAATGGATTTAGACAAGATAAAGATCTTTGGGGGAAGGGAAACAAATGTTTTATTAACAGAATTCTCACCAACCTAAAATTATGCCCTGGGGTCATTGTTAAGCGATACAGGCCCAATGGGCCTTGTGTTCCTGTTTTCATTGTTTAGGGTCATCTATATAAAAAAAAAATAATGTTGATTTTCAAAAACGAATAAAATCTACAAATTTGCACAAAAATCGTTATGCAATATACGAAAACAGTTGTTTGGACATTTAGTTTCTTATAATCAATATACCAATAATTTGTCGTAGAGACTAAGATTTTCTTCTATAAAGTTACTTTGTGGTGAGATGTAGCATGGAATAATTCCAAGTCACACAAATAACCAAACCTGAGGAAAGCCATACTGTTATGCTCATAAGTATCTATATCACATGATAGGAGTATTTTTGTTTGACCGGTTTGACCTGTTGAATAATATTACATAAATATGGCATAAATGGAAGCATTTGATTCAATAAAAATGCTCCTACATTATACTGTTATGACATCTGATCATAGTAAGAAGGACAGTTTTAGACAAATTGTTCGACTGGGCGATTGTTTGAGGTCTTTTACAGAAATATGCATCGTTTACTCCAAAGTCAGCCGTTGTACATTTTTTCCTTAACACAGTCTTCTTGCAATGACTAGAGCTCTTGCCAGCCTCTAATAAGAGTATAAGGAGCTCTTTTTGTATTTGAAAGACCTCGGTATATGCCATATTTGTGTGAGATTTTTCACAATTGGCCATTTGAATTTTCAAGGTCAAAATTTAATCGGTGTATATAGATATCATCAAGTCAAATCTTATCAAAACACACGTGAACAAAACGGCATTGTTATTAAGTGCAATAAATGTGATACCATTGAGCTTATTGTGCCCCTGAAATATGTATTTTCTCCAGGTTTTATCGAAACATAAAGAGTTTAACTAATTACATGCCAACAGCAAGGCCAACGGTTTGCCATGGTACACAATAAAAGTTTATCAACTACCTCCTGTTAAGACGCATCTTAGCAGGAATTAAAAGACTTGTAAACAATCACCGGTTTTATTGGATTTGCTTTTTAGATGTCCATTAAGAACAATTGTGCGATTCGCTTTGATTTTCGGGACATTCCATGAAATAGCGAGAAGTGACTTAACACTGCTGAACTGTAGTTTTGTATTACAGTAACAGACAGTACGAGTCCTTGAAGGGACGCACTGCTCCAAACGTCTACGACGAACTTCACAGTCCAGCATCTGGTAAGTCGTTATCCACATTACAACATGACTGGAATGGGGTTTTTTTAACATTGATATGTGAACACAGACAGTTATACCTTACTAAATTTAATATGAATATATCAATAAATTATAGTAACGCTTCATTGTTTTTTGCAATTTAAGTTATTACTTTGCGATTAGCTCTACATTGCGAAAATAACCTCCTTGTGTTATATAAATAGGAACGTTTTGGCCTATGGCCGCGTTCCGTGACTTAGGATTTTTATTTTTGTGTAGCATATACTAAAAGTATTTGCATATTTGACTTTAATATGGAAATGGACATTTGAATAGGCGCATTTGTTGTGCCGTTGATGCTGATTTATATCAATGAATATTTTCCACATTGTTATTTGTACTTACAGTTCACCAAAACGACTCAGTCAGTGACGGAGATGGCGGGTAGGTTTAGATTATTAACATTTAACCTCACCAGCACCGAATGTCCGGGGAGCTTATGTCATGGCGCGAAGTCCGTCGTCCGTCCGTCGTCCGTCCGTCGTCCGTTAAAATTTGCTTTGAATCGCTACAAGTCATAAAAGGCTTAGTGGATTTAGACCAGATAAAGATCTTTGGGGGAAGGGAAACAAATGTTTTATTAAATGAAATCTCACCAACCTAAAACTATGCCCTGGGGTCATTGTTAAGCGATACAGGCCCAATGGGCCTTTTGATCCTGTTTTCATTGTTTAGGGTCATCTATATAAAAAATATAATGTTAATTTTCAAAAACGAATAAAATCTACAAATTTGCACAAAATTCTTATCCAATATACGAAAACAGTTGTTTGGACATTTAGTTTCTTAAAATCAATATACCAATAATTTGTCGTAGAGACTAGCAGTTTCTTCTATAAAGTTACTTTGTGGTGAGATGTAGCATGGAATAATTCCAAGTCACACAAATAATCAAACCTGAGGAAAGCCATAATGTTATGCTCATAAGTGTCTATATCACACCATAGGAGTATTTGTTTGACCGGTTTGACTTTATGAATAATATTACATAAATATGGCATAAATGGAAGCATTTGATTCAATAAAAATGCTCCTACATTATACTGTTATGACATCTGATCATAGTAAGAAGGACAGTTTTAGACAAATTGTTCGACTGGGCGATTGTTTGAGGTCTTTTACAGAAATATGTATCGTTTACTCCAAAGTCAGCGGTTGTACATTTTTCCTTAACACAGTCTGCTTGCAATGACTAGAGCTCTTGACAGCCTCTAACAAGTGTATTAGGAGCTTTTTTGTATTTGAAAGACCTCAGTATATGCATGCCATATTTGTGTGAGATTGTTCCCATTGGCTATTTGAATTTTCAAGGTCAAAATTGAATCGGTGTATATACATATCATCAAGACAAATCTTGTCAAAACACACGTGAACAAAACGGCATGGTTATTTAGTGAAATAGATGTGATAACAATGAGCTTTTTGTGTCCCCCTGAAACATGTATTTTCCCCATGTGTTATAGAAAAACAAAGAGTTTAACTAATTACATGTCAACAGCAAGGCCAACGGTTTGCCATGGTACACAATAAAAGTTTATCAACTTCCTCCTGTTAATATGCATCTTAGCAGGAATTAAAAGACTTGTAAACTATCACCGGTTTTATTGGATTTGCTTTTTAGATGTCCATTAAGAACAATTGTGCGATTCGCTTTGATTTTCGGGACATTCCATGAAATAGCGAGAAGTAACTTAACACTGCTGAACTGTAGTTTTGTATTACAGTAACAGACAGTACGAGTCGTTGAAGGGACGCACCGCTCCAAACGTCTACGACGAACTTCACAGTCCAGCATCTGGTAAGTCGTTATCCACATTACAACATGACTGGAATGGGGTTTTTTAACATTGATATGTGAACACAGACAGTTATTACCTTACTAAATTTAATATGAATATATCAATAAATTATAGTAACGCTTCATTGTTTTTTGCAATTTAAGTTATTACTTTGCGATTAGCTCTACATTGCGAAAATAACCTCATTGTGTTATATAAATAGGAACGTTTTGGCCTATGGCCGCGTTCCGTGACTTAGGATTTTTATTTTTGTGTAGCATATACTAAAAGTATTTGCATATTTGAATTTAATATGGAAATGGACATTTGAATAGGCGCATTTGTTCTGCCGTTGATGCTGATTTATATCAATGAATATTTTCCACATTGTTATTTGTACTTACAGTTCACCAAAACGACCGAGTCAGTGACGGAGATGGCGGGTAGGTTTAGATTATTAACATTTAACTTCACCAGCACCGAATGTCCGGGGAGCTTATGCCATGGCGCGAAGTCCGTCGTCCGTCCGTCGTCCGTCCGTCGTCCGTTAAAATTTGCTTTGAATCGCTACAAGTCATAAAAGGCTTAGTGGATTTAGACCAGATAAAGATCTTTGGGGGAAGGGAAACAATTGTTTTATTAAATGAAATCTCACCAACCTAAAACTATGCCCTGGGGTCATTGTTAAGCGATACAGGCCCAATGGGCCTTTTGATCCTGTTTTCATTGTTTAGGGTCATCTATATAAAAAATATAATGTTGATTTTCAAAAACGAATAAAATCTACAAATTTGCACAAAATTCTTAATATACGAAAACAGTTGTTTGGACATTTAGTTTCTTAAAATCAATATACCAATAATTTGTTGTGGAGACTAAGTGTTTCTTCTATAAAGTTACTTTGTGGTGTGATGTAGCATGGAATAATTCCAAGTCACACAAATAATCAAACCTGAGGAAAGCCATAATGTTATGCTCACAAGTATCTATATCACATGATAGGAGTATTTTTGTTTGACCGGTTTGACCTGTTGAATAATATTACATAAATATGGCATAAGTGGAAGCATTTGATTCAATAAAAATGCTCCTACATTATACTGTTATGACATCTGATCATAGTAAGAAGGACAGTTTTAGACAAATTGTTCGACTGGGCGATTGTTTGAGGTCTTTTACAGAAATATGTATCGTTTACCTCAAAGTCAGCGGTTTTACATTTTTCCTAAACACAGTCTTCTTGCAATGACTAAAGCTCTTGACAGCCTCTAACAAGTGTATTAGGAGCTTTTTTGTATTTGAAAGACCTCAGTATATGCATGCCATATTTGTGTGAGATTGTTCCCATTGGCTATTTGAATTTTCAAGGTCAAAATTGAATCGGTGTATATACATATCATCAAGACAAATCTTGTCAAAACACACGTGAACAAAACGGCATGGTTATTTAGTGAAATAGATGTGATAACAATGAGCTTTTTGTGTCCCCCTGAAACATGTATTTTCCCCATGTGTTATAGAAAAACAAAGAGTTTAACTAATTACATGTCAACAGCAAGGCCAACGGTTTGCCATGGTACACAATAAAAGTTTATCAACTACCTCCTGTTAATATGCATCTTAGCAGGAATTAAAAGACTTGTAAACAATCACCGGTTTTATTGGATTTGCTTTTTAGATGTCCATTAAGAACAATTGTGCGATTCGCTTTGATTTTCGGGACATTCCATGAAATAGCGAGAAGTAACTTAACACTGCTGAACTGTAGTTTTGTATTACAGTAACAGACAGTACGAGTCGTTGAAGGGACGCACCGCTCCAAACGTCTACGACGAACTTCACAGTCCAGCATCTGGTAAGTCGTTATCCACATTACAACATGACTGGAATGGGGTTTTTTAACATTGATATGTGAACACAGACAGTTATTACCTTACTAAATTTAATATGAATATATCAATAAATTATAGTAACGCTTCATTGTTTTTTTTCAATTTAAGTTATTACTTTGCGATTAGCTCTACATTGCGAAAATAACCTCCTTGTGTTATATAAATAGGAACGTTTTGGCCTATGGCCGCGTTCCGTGACTTAGGATTTTTATTTTTGTGTAGCATATACCAAAAGTATTTGCATATTTGAATTTAATATGGAAATAAACATTTAAATATGCTCGCTTATTGTTGCGTTTATGCTTATTTATGTTAATGAATATTTTCCCACATTGTTATTTGTACTTGCAGTTCACCAAAACGACCCAGTCAGTGACGGAGATGGCGGGTAGGTTAACATTATTAACATTTAACCTCATCAGAACCGAAGATCCGATGAGTTTGTGCCATGGCGCGGCGTCCGTCGTCCGTCAACATTTGCTTTGAATCGCTACAAGTCATAAAACACTTAGTGGATTTTAACCAAATTTAGTCAGAAAGATCTTTGGGGGAAGGGAAACAGTTTTTTCATTAACAGTTACTCTGCCCAACCAAAAACTATGCCCTGGGGTCTTATCCCACCCCTACTTACTCACTTTCTTTGATATATCTTAGAGATCATTTAAATCCCCTCCCTGCATATATAGCATTGTTGGGCATAAAGAGATAAACACAATCCTGATGTAAAAATGGGTCCTGGGTCCTTCCACACCCCTAAGGATTTACAAGTAATGTCTTGGTTATATTTTTGAAACTGTTGAAATCACAATTCCATGACCATGTATAGCAACACTGGACGTTAAGGCCTAAACACAATCCCGATGTAAAAGTTGGCCCATAGGTATTTCCCCACCCCACGGGACTTAGTTTCTTTAAATATAATCATGTTGCAAAAACAATCTCTGGGATCTTTTCACACCCTTATAGAGTCTGTATTTCATTTCTAGGTTATTTCCTTCATGCAGTTGTGATCCTCACACTTTAACTGTATAATAATAGAGCATTGGTCGAGATCGATAAATTAAGTTATTAACGAAATGAACATAAACATTGACATTTGGTCAAATTCAACCAGTTGAGCGATACAGGCCCCATGGGCCTCTTGTTCCTGTTTTCAATGTTTTTAGGTCATCTATATAGGAAAATAATGTTGATTTTCAAAAACGAATAAAAATCTACAAATTTGCACAAAAATAGTTATGTAATATACCAAAATAGTTGATTGGACATGTAATTTCTTAAAATCAATATACCAATAATTTGCTGTAGAGTCTAACAGTTTCTTCTATAAAGTTACTTTGTGGTGAGATGTAGCATGGAATAATTCCAAGTCACACAAATAATCAAACCTGATGAAAGCCATAATGTTATGCTCACAAGTATCTATATCACACGATAGGAGTATTTATGTTTGACCGGTTTGACCTGTTGAATAATATTACATAAATATGGCATAAATGGAAGCATTTTATTCAATAAAAATGCTCCTACATTATGCTGTTATGACATCTGATCATAGTAAGAAGGACAGTTTTAGACAAATTGTTCGACTGGGCGATTGTTTGAGGTCTTTTACAGAAATATGCATCGTTTACTCCAAAGTCAGCGGTTGTACATTTTTTCCTAAACACAGTCTTCTTGCAATGACTAGAGCTCTTGCCAGCCTCTAATAAGAGTACAAGGAGCTTTCTTTTGTATTTGAAAGACCTCGTATCGGTATATGCCATATTTGTGTGAGATTATTCACAATGGCCATTTGAATATTTAAGGTCAAAATTGAATCGGTGTATATACATATCATCAAGTCAAATCTTGTTAAAAAAAAACACGTGAACAAAACGGCATTGTTATTAAGTGCAATATATGTGATACCATTGAGCTTATTGTGTCCCCCTGAAACATGTATTTTCCCCAGGTTTTATCGAAACATAAACAGTTTAACTAATTACATGTCAACAGCAAGGCCCACGGTTTGCCATGGTACACTCTAAAAGTGTATCAACTTCCTCCTGTTAATATGCATCTTAGCAAGAATTAAAAGACTTGTAAATTATCACCGGTTTTATTGGATTTCCTATTCAGATGCCCATTAAGAACAATTGTGCGATTCGCTTTGATTTTTCTGTACATTCCATGAAATACTGAGAAGTAACTTTACGCTGCTGAACTATGTTTTTGCATTACAGTAACAGACAGTACGAGTCGTTGAAGGGACGCACCGCTCCAAACGTCTACGACGAACTTCACAGTCCAGCATCTGGTAAGTCGTTATCCACATTACAACATGACTGGAATGTTTGTTTGTTTTAACATTGACATGTTCATACAGACAGTTATTATCTAACAAAATTTAATATCAATCGATCAATAAAGTATGGTAATGCTTCATTGTTTCTTGCTATTGATTTCATTACGTTGTGAGGACCTCTACATTGCAAAAGTAACCTCCTTGGGTTATATACATAGGAACGTTTTGGCCTATGGCCGCATTCCGTGACTCAGGATTTTAATTTTTGTGTAGCATATACAAAAACTATTTGCATATTTGAATTTAATATGAAAATGAACATTTAAATATGCTCGCTTATTGTTGCGTTTATGCTTATTTATGTTAATGAATATTTTCCCACATTGTTATTTGTACTTGCAGTTCACCAAAACGACCCAGTCAGTGACGGAGATGGCGGGTAGGTTAACATTATTAACATTTAACCTCATCAGAACCAAAGGTCCGGTGAACTTATACCATGGCGCGGCGTCCGTCGTCCGTCAACATTTGCTTTGAATCGCTACAAGTCATAAAATACTTAGTGGATTTTAACCAAATTTAGTCAGAAAGATCTTTGGGGGAAGGGAAACAGTTTTTTCATTAACAGTTACTCTGCCCAACCAAAAACTATGCCCTGGGGTCTTATCCCACCCCTACTTACTCACTTTCTTTGATATATCTTAGAGATCATTTAAATCCCCTCCCTGCATATATAGCATTGTTGGGCATAAAGAGATAAACACAATCCTGATGTAAAAATGGGTCCTGGGTCCTTCCACACCCCTAAGGATTTACAAGTAATGTCTTGGTTATATTTTTGAAACTGTTGAAATCACAATTCCATGACCATGTATAGCAACACTGGACGTTAAGGCCTAAACACAATCCCGATGTAAAAGTTGGCCCATAGGTATTTCCCCACCCCACGGGACTTAGTTTCTTTAAATATAATCATGTTGCAAAAACAATCTCTGGGATCTTTTCACACCCTTATAGAGTCTGTATTTCATTTCTAGGTTATTTCCTTCATGCAGTTGTGATCCTCACACTTTAACTGTATAATAATAGAGCATTGGTCGAGATCGATAAATTAAGTTATTAACGAAATGAACATAAACATTGACATTTGGTCAAATTCAACCAGTTGAGCGATACAGGCCCCATGGGCCTCTTGTTCCTGTTTTCAATGTTTTTAGGTCATCTATATAGGAAAATAATGTTGATTTTCAAAAACGAATAAAAATCTACAAATTTGCACAAAAATAGTTATGTAATATACCAAAATAGTTGATTGGACATTTAATTTCTTAAAATCAATATACCAATAATTTGCTGTAGAGTCTAACAGTTTCTTCTATAAAGTTACTTTGTGGTGAGATGTAGCATGGAATAATTCCAAGTCACACAAATAATCAAACCTGATGAAAGCCATAATGTTATGCTCACAAGTATCTATATCACACGATAGGAGTATTTATGTTTGACCGGTTTGACCTGTTGAATAATATTACATAAATATGGCATAAATGGAAGCATTTTATTCAATAAAAATGCTCCTACATTATGCTGTTATGACATCTGATCATAGTAAGAAGGACAGTTTTAGACAAATTGTTCGACTGGGCGATTGTTTGAGGTCTTTTACAGAAATATGCATCGTTTACTCCAAAGTCAGCGGTTGTACAATTTGTCCTAAACACAGTCTTCTTGCAATGACTAGAGCTCTTGCCAGCCTCTAATAAGAGTACAAGGAGCTTTCTTTTGTATTTGAAAGACCTCGTATCGGTATATGCCATATTTGTGTGAGATTATTCACAATGGCCATTTGAATATTTAAGGTCAAAATTGAATCGGTGTATATACATATCATCAAGTCAAATCTTGTTAAAAAAAAACACGTGAACAAAACGGCATTGTTATTAAGTGCAATATATGTGATACCATTGAGCTTATTGTGTCCCCCTGAAACATGTATTTTCCCCAGGTTTTATCGAAACATAAACAGTTTAACTAATTACATGTCAACAGCAAGGCCCACGGTTTGCCATGGTACACTCTGAAAGTGTATCAACTTCCTCCTGTTAATATGCATCTATGCAAGAATTAAAAGACTTGTAAACTATCACCGGTTTTATTGGATTTCCTATTCAGATGCCCATTAAGAACAATTGTGTGATTCGCTTCGATTTTTCGGGACATTCCATGAAATGCCGAGACGTAACTTTACGCTGCTGAACTATGTTTTTGCATTACAGTAACAGACAGTACGAGTCGTTGAAGGGACGCACCGCTCCAAACGTCTACGACGAACTTCACAGTCCAGCATCTGGTAAGTCGTTATCCACATTACAACATGACTGGAATGTTTGTTTGTTTTAACATTGACATGTTCATACAGACAGTTATTATCTAACAAAATTTAATATCAATCGATCAATAAAGTATGGTAATGCTTCATTGTTTCTTGCTATTGATTTCATTACGTTGTGAGGACCTCTACATTGCAAAAGTAACCTCCTTGGGTTATATACATAGGAACGTTTTGGCCTATGGCCGCATTCCGTGACTCAGGATTTTAATTTTTGTGTAGCATATACAAAAACTATTTGCATATTTGAATTTAATATGAAAATGAACATTTAAATATGCTCGCTTATTGTTGCGTTTATGCTTATTTATGTTAATGAATATTTTCCCACATTGTTATTTGTACTTGCAGTTCACCAAAACGACCCAGTCAGTGACGGAGATGGCGGGTAGGTTAACATTATTAACATTTAACCTCATCAGAACCAAAGGTCCGGTGAACTTATACCATGGCGCGGCGTCCGTCAACATTTGCTTTGAATCGCTACAAGTCATAAAATACTTAGTGGATTTTAACCAAATTTAGTCAGAAAGATCTTTGGGGGAAGGGAAACAAATTTTTCATTAACAGTTACTCTGCCCAACCAAAAACTATGCCCTGGGGTCTTATCCCACCCCTACTTACTCACTTTCTTTGATATATCTTGGAGATCATTTAAATCCCCTCCCTGCATATATAGCATTGTTGGGCATCAAGAGATAAACACAATCCTGATGTAAAAATTGGTCCTGGGTCCTTCCACACCCCTAAGGATTTACCAGTAATGTCTTGGTTATATTTTTGAAACTGTTGAAATCACAATTCCATGACCATGTATAGCAACACTGGACGTTAAGGCCTAAACACAATCCCGATGTAAAAGTTGGCCCATAGGTATTTCCCCACCCCACGGGACTTAGTTTCTTTAAATATAATCATGTTGCAAAAACAATCTCTGGGATCTTTTCACACCCTTATAGAGTCTGTATTTCATTTCTAGGTTATTTCCTTCATGCAGTTGTGATCCTCACACTTTAACTGTATAATAATAGAGCATTGGTCGAGATCGATAAATTAAGTTATTAACGAAATGAACATAAACATTGACATTTAGTCAAATTCAACCAGTTGAGCGATACAGGCCCCATGGGCCTCTTGTTCCTGTTTTCAATGTTTTTAGGTCATCTATATAGGAAAATAATGTTGATTTTCAAAAACGAATAAAAATCTACAAATTTGCACAAAAATAGTTATGTAATATACCAAAATAGTTGATTGGACATTTAATTTCTTAAAATCAATATACCAATAATTTGCTGTAGAGTCTAACAGTTTCTTCTATAAAGTTACTTTGTGGTGAGATGTAGCATGGAATAATTCCAAGTCACACAAATAATCAAACCTGATGAAAGCCATAATGTTATGCTCACAAGTATCTATATCACACGATAAGAGTATTTATGTTTGACCGGTTTGACCTGTTGAATAATATTACATAAATATGGCATAAATGGAAGCATTTTATTCAATAAAAATGCTCCTACATTATGCCGTTATGACATCTGATCATAGTAAGAAGGACAGTTTTAGACAAATTGTTCGACTGGGCGATTGTTTGAGGTCTTTTACAGAAATATGCATCGTTTACTCCAAAGTCAGCGGTTGTACATTTTTTCCTAAACACAGTCTTCTTGCAATGACTAGAGCTCTTGCCAGCCTCTAATAAGAGTACAAGGAGCTTTCTTTTGTATTTGAAAGACCTCGTATCGGTATATGCCATATTTGTGTGAGATTATTCACAATGGCCATTTGAATATTTAAGGTCAAAATTGAATCGGTGTATATACATATCATCAAGTCAAATCTTGTTAAAAAAAACACGTGAACAAAACGGCATTGTTATTAAGTGCAATATATGTGATACCATTGAGCTTATTGTGTCCCCCTGAAACATGTATTTTCCCCAGGTTTTATCGAAACATAAACAGTTTAACTAATTACATGTCAACAGCAAGGCCCACGGTTTGCCATGGTACACTCTAAAAGTGTATCAACTTCCTCCTGTTAATATGCATCTTAGCAAGAATTAAAAGACTTGTAAACTATCACCGGTTTTATTGGATTTCCTATTCAGATGCCCATTAAGAACAATTGTGCGATTCGCTTTGATTTTTCTGTACATTCCATGAAATACTGAGAAGTAACTTTACGCTGCTGAACTATGTTTTTGTATTACAGTAACAGACAGTACGAGTCGTTGAAGGGACGCACCGCTCCAAACGTCTACGACGAACTTCACAGTCCAGCATCTGGTAAGTCGTTATCCACATTACAACATGACTGGAATGTTTGTTCGTTTTAACATTGACACATTGACATGTTCACACAGGCAGATATTATATAACAAAATTTGATATCAATATATCAATAATGTATAGTAATGCTTCAATGTTTCTTGCAAAAGTAACCTCCTTGTGTTATATACATAGGAACGTTTTGGCCTATGGCCGCGTTCCGTGACTTAGGATTTTTATTTTTGTGTAGCATATACCAAAAGTATTTGCATATTTGAATTTAATATGGAAATGAACATTTAAATATGCTCGCTTATTGTTGCGTTTATGCTTATTTATGTTAATGAATATTTTCCCACATTGTTATTTGTACTTGCAGTTCACCAAAACGACCCAGTCAGTGACGGAGATGGCGGGTAGGTTAACATTATTAACATTTAACCTCATCAGAACCGAAGATCCGATGAGTTTGTGCCATGGCGCGGCGTCCGTCGTCCGTCAACATTTGCTTTGAATCGCTACAAGTCATAAAATACTTAGTGGATTTTAACCAAATTTAGTCAGAAAGATCTTTGGGGGAAGGGAAACAATTTTTTCATTAACAGTTACTCTGCCCAACCAAAAACTATGCCCTGGGGTCTTATCCCACCCCTACTTACTCACTTTCTTTGATATATCTTAGAGATCATTTAAATCCCCTCCCTGCATATATAGCATTGTTGGGCATAAAGAGATAAACACAATCCTGATGTAAAAATGGGTCCTGGGTCCTTCCACACCCCTAAGGATTTACAAGTAATGTCTTGGTTATATTTTTGAAACTGTTGAAATCACAATTCCATGACCATGTATAGCAACACTGGACGTTAAGGCCTAAACACAATCCCGATGTAAAAGTTGGCCCATAGGTATTTCCCCACCCCACGGGACTTAGTTTCTTTAAATATAATCATGTTGCAAAAACAATCTCTGGGATCTTTTCACACCCTTATAGAGTCTGTATTTCATTTCTAGGTTATTTCCTTCATGCAGTTGTGATCCTCACACTTTAACTGTATAATAATAGAGCATTGGTCGAGATCGATAAATTAAGTTATTAACGAAATGAACATAAACATTGACATTTGGTCAAATTCAACCAGTTGAGCGATACAGGCCCCATGGGCCTCTTGTTCCTGTTTTCAATGTTTTTAGGTCATCTATATAGGAAAATAATGTTGATTTTCAAAAACGAATAAAAATCTACAAATTTGCACAAAAATAGTTATGTAATATACCAAAATAGGTGATTGGACATGTAATTTCTTAAAATCAATATACCAATAATTTGCTGTAGAGTCTAACAGTTTCTTCTATAAAGTTACTTTGTGGTGAGATATAGCATGGAATAATTCCAAGTCACACAAATAATCAAACCTGAAGAAAGCCATAATGTTATGCTCATAAGTATCTATATCACACGATAGGAGTATTTTTGTTTGACCGGTTTGACCTGTTGAATAATATTACATAAATATGGCATAAATGGAAGCATTTTATTCAATAAAAATGCTCCTACATTATGCCTTTATGACATCTGATCATAGTAAAAAGGACAGTTTTAGACAAATTGTTCGACTGGGCGATTGTTTGAGGTCTTTTACAGAAATATGCATCGTTTACTCCAAAGTCAGCGGTTGTACATTTTGTCCTCAACACAGTCTTCTTGCAATGACTAGAGCTCTTGCCAGCCTCTAATAAGAGTATAAGGAGCTTTTTTTTTGTATTTGAAAGACCTCGTATCGGTATATGCCATATTTGTGTGAGATTATTCACAATGGCCATTTGAATATTTAAGGTCAAAATTGAATCGGTGTATATACATATCATCAAGTCAAATCTTGTTAAAAAAAACACGTGAACAAAACGGCATTGTTATTAAGTGCAATATATGTGATACCATTGAGCTTATTGTGTCCCCCTGAAACATGTATTTTCCCCAGGTTTTATCGAAACATAAACAGTTTAACTATTACATGTCAACAGCAAGGCCCCCGATTTGCCATGGTACACTCTAAAAGTGTATCAACTTCCTCCTGTTAATATGCATCTTAGCAAGAATTAATAGCCTTGTAAACTTTCACCGGTTTTATTGGATTTCCTATTCAGATGCCCATTAAGAACAATTGTGTGATTCGCTTTGATTTTTCGGGACATTCCATGAAATGCTGAGAAGAAACTATACGCTGGTGAACTGTGTTTTTGTATTACAGTAACAGACAGTACGAGTCGTTGAAGGGACGCACCGCTCCAAACGTCTACGACGAACTTCACGGTCCAGCATCTGGTAAGTCGTTATCCACATTACAACATGACTCGAATGTTTGCTTGTTTTAACATTGACATGTTCACACAGACAGATATTTTTTCTTACCCTGGAAAAATACAAGCTACACGTGCTTTTTTAACGTCCTCATTTTATCGATAGGAAGACGTCAATATGACCAGGAACGTTTGAATGTTAAATATCAGCATTATTGTCCACTTTGTGACGTCACTATTACGAACTTCAGATTCCACTTTGCCTCATGACTGAAATGTTTTGGGGTTTTTTCCTCGATTGATTAAGATTACTTGACATAGGGATAATGGAAACGTTATCATCAGTTAACTTTTACCACTCTTTATTATTATCTAATAAAAATCTGATTTTCATTTTAAAATATATCTTAAGGTAGGATACGCGCAACATGCTGCGGTGTTCTTGTGATCTGAGAATTACAATTTTAAGTTGACCCATAATATCAAAGTTAAGCATATGAATCACTATGGTTGAAATGTCAAATTAAACGCAACATCATTTTTTTTTAATCTTTGTCACAATATGGATAGTATTTTTCGTTTTTGCTATTCAAAGCATTGATATATTTTAACTTTATATATGCTATATATACGATCCAAGGGAAGCTACTCTTCCTGTCTTACTGCCGATGGCGTATTAATATGACCGGGTTAATCAGGTGATTTGCACGAGAGACAACGTGTTCATACGGTTTTCATAGTGTATTCATGGTCATATGTTTGTTGTTTTCACTAGGTATGTTCATATCAGCAAACCACATTAGGAATGTAAATATATATATATATATATATATATGTGTGTATATTGCATAAGCAGAATAGTAGGTTATTTGCAATTTTTTTCAGGTAATAAAGGAACTTATGTCAATACTGTCATTGGCGGACACAGGAAGCATTGATACGGAGATGTTCAGAAGCGATCTAAAACATATTACTTAGTGTTTTGAATGGTATGCTAATCAAAACGTAATATATACAACAGAGTGAAACAGAAACAGTTAAACACAGGTTTATCTTATCACCAAAATCAGAAATATTTGGTGTATCCAGCAGTTCATCACCACAGATGCATGCAAGACATCGATACATTTCTTCCCGATTAGACTATGGCAATGCCTAATCGTCTGTAGAAGGTCCAGAACACTGCACCTCACCTGGTTTCTAGTACTGTGCGTTTCAGGTCACAGTACAAAATTTTGATGACCACATACAAGGCACTAAATGGAAGTTTTGAAGTATTTACAGAAACCTATCATGCTCTACCAGCCTTGTTACTCACTACGATCGGAGATAGAATGTGTTCGAAACTATCGTACTGCGACTTATAGTAACCGTTGCTTACATCTTTCACGTTTCCTGTTTATATTACCGTCGAACTGATCGAGTCGTGGTTATATATGCATTGTACAAGGTCACTCTGGTTAAAAGCTTAGCTCTATCAGTGATAATCAGCTATTGATTGTCCTTCCAATCTCGATTTAATCTCTGACATTGAATATTTTTTATCCTTTTTTTTTAGTTTTTTTCTTTTAGTGTATAAAACTTCAAAAAATAGCCCGGATAATTAACTGCTTCAAGAAGATAGTCAGTTTTAGTCTAAGATTCTTATCATATATAAAGTGTATAAAGTGTATTTGCCTTAGGTATCATCTATGTTGCTAATCTAATACATCACAATGATGCAAGACAGACTTTCCATTAGTCTAACCAAAAATTCCAACGTCAGCTACAGTTTATCTAGTGTAATTCCGGGGTAATGGACCAGAAACATAAAAGAGTAAACCGATAGTTTTAAAGCAAGAGGTCCATAGGCCTAAACGGTCACCTGAGTTTTGAAATATTTCAGTTGATTTTGGCCCCGCCCATAAGCCGAGGGGGGTCAGTCAGGGCCAACATATGCGAACCATCAAGCTCATCCCATGCTAATAGTGTTTACAAAGTTAGCACTAATTCCAATTAGCACTAATTCCAATATAAATCAAACGAATGATTATCAGAAATATAATTCCTTTACATAAACTATAGAAAAGTTTAAACCCCCCCCCCACCCCCCCCCCCCCCCCCCCCACCCCCCCCCCTCGTAAAGGCAAACGTGTGACCCCAGGGTCTTGAAATTGACACTTCTCTCTATGAAGAGTATTTGATTCAACCCTATCTAGGTATCGAGAAGTTTTTTGAAATTGCAGTTAATTTGACCCTTTTTTCCCGCCCAAAAGCCCAGGGGGCCATTCTAGGTCAACATGTGAATATCATCCCATGATAATAATGTTATCAAAGACGGACGGACTGACGACACACAACGCCAGATTAAAGGCGATCGCAATAAATTTGTAGCTCTGAAACATTAAACCACCAAAATACGTCTATCACCTTTTTGTTACCTGAAAAAACACTTACAATAGTTAAGCAGAATATAAAAGAGCAAGAATTAGTTTAAACTAATATTCGTATAGAAAGGATGAAAGTCTACTAAAATATATAATATCTAGTATGATACAAACTGACAGTTTATTGTTATCCTATCGATATGACATGAAAACGTCTATATCTACATCTCTCTCTTCTTCAGCTTAGTAAACTCTGACTGCGTTAAAATAAGTGTAAACTCAGTGAAAAGCGGCTCGGTGGCGTAATAGACGCGGGAATCGGTAACGTAATCATGACGTCGTCTCTTTTTAGACGTTATCGGAACATGAACTAGACGGCGCCATTTCAAAAAAATTGGACGCAATTTTAACGATTTCTCCTGTTACGCGATGACCTCAAATGCACAAAAAAAATAATGCAAACTGAAAATTTCGTCAATAACTAAACTGAAGGTTGGGGAAATGAGTGGATATTTAACCACTCCACAATGCAAGCTAACAAGAAAAGGCTGAAGCGTAGAGCTGTATAAAAAATTCGACAACGTCATTACTAAATCAGTGTCAATACCCGCTGTGCTTGACAACCATAGTTAATCCGAGACGGAAATTGTTGATTGTGAATATATGAATTAATTGAAAACGTTATCTGTATTAAACAAAAATATTGCGTTGTTTCTTTTCATTTTGTTAACAATACTGGTGCCTTAACATAGATTCACTGGCTGGAACTATGTGATCTTTGCAACCACGGCTGGCGTAAGTTACCAACGTCGTAACACATTCCGACTTTTATTTTCTTCGTAAGCTATTTCAACGATTTGTTTGATGTAAATATATGCATATAACTATATCAACGCGCTATATAGAATATATCTGTATTCCATTGTGTTCATACCACAATAAACGCAATAAAAATACAGTTCACTCCCTATTTGTTTGGTAATGTAACCATGCTAACCCAATTTTGTATATTTTGCTGCCGTATTGGAGCTATTGCTTACACTATATCATATACTGTTTTGTACAATGTTCAGTGAAAACTGTGATTTATTCAATGTCTGTATTTTGTTTATTACACGTTTTATATACAGATATATTAATTATATGCCATCTTTACTTGCCGCCATGAAATTTATGGATTCTACGAAAATAAAAAGGTACCGACTCTTGTTTGCTTAAACCACTATTATATAATTATAGCATTGAAGGCGTTAACAATGTGATATTTCTTAAACATCAATTTTTAAAGCGGTCTGCTTTCTTCTTTTTTTAATAAAACATAAATTTAAAAAAGTCTTCATGTTTTATACAGTGATAAAGGTACAGTTAGCTTGCTGTATTATCAGTCAATTACTATTAAAGCGAAATCTTGTTCAATTAAATAGTTAATCAACACTGAAGTTTAATTTTCATATGACTGGTTAGATATTGTAAATTAAAGCCACATTTTTAAACGAACATTAATGTTCGGTTATTTAAAAACCAAATTTAGATAACAAATTGGGAAGTGGAATGTGGATACAAGTCACAAAGTATTAATGGTAACAATTTCCATAACAACAAATTCTGTCGAGAGTGTGTACATACTGGATAAAGGTTATGCACATCTAATATCATCTACTCTCTTTTTCCTTTTTAAGTACACTAATAAAGCTTATATTGATGCATCAGTCTTGTAGGGAACAACCAACCAATTGAAAAATTATATTTTTGAAACAGCCCCTGTGTATAGAACGTTGAGCCAAGGATAAAATGTCTGGCAGCCACTGATTGGCCAGTATGTTATGAAGTGAGAAAATAGATATGTAGCCTGATAGGTAACTATCAATAAGAAATGTTGATATAAATTTCGTAAGTCCGATTTGTTTTTTTCCCAAAAGTTCACGTAATAATAGTAAACAGGTAAACATTTGAGATTTTTGAGAATTTTTACTGCGAAATTCACCTATTTTCAAAATGGCTACCCTGGAGAAAATTCGAGCTGAAGGACCCAACTTTTTTTTTTTTTTTGATTAGGTGTTATATCAGACCCTAAACTTTTGAGAAATGGGCTTTAAGAACGTTTCATCAAGTATTGAAAAACATGATCTTATTATTTTGAGAACAATAGAGACTGGAGTGAAGGTATACACATGTTGTTGTTTGGTGTAGGAGAGTTGGTACAAGAATGTCTTGGTTTCAGTCCCTTTGAACATAAAGATGTCCTGTACCATCACAAGGTGAAGGTGCAGCTGATGTTAGTCAAGTAGAGTTAAGTTGTGGTATACAAGATTTAGGTGTAAACTGTGGTATTAAGTCACGAATTCAGCTATCCGAACGTGGACGAAAAACTGTGCCATCTGTCGGACAAAAGGAACGAACTGAAAGGTCTGATTCGTGTGTACAAATATGTGTTTCCTGATACACCAGTCAAAACTGATGTTGTATACCACGACGTCGATGTTGGAGATGCAATACCTGTAAAAAAGCGTCTGTATCGTGTCAATCCACTAAAGGAAGAGCACCCGATGGAAGAAATAAAGTATATATGTTGGATAATGATTTCATTTAGCCAAGTAAAAGTCAATGGAGCTCTCCATATGTTCTGGTGCGAAAGCCAGAAAAGTCCTACATTTTCTTTACGGACAGAAAAGTGAACTCTGTCAGTAAAACGGACTCATATCCAATTTCGAGGATGAACTCGTGTATTGACAAAGTCGACAAAGCCAAGTATGTCAGTAAATTTGATCTAAAGTTTGGTATGAAAAATGCTCCGGCAACTTTCCAACGTCTTCCGAACATCGTGATATTAACTCCTTAAGGCGGTGATGGATACTTTGTATCTACAACGACACCTGGTAAGAACAACTGCACGGGATTCGCGACCTCTTTGAAAGACTTACCATCATGAAATTAACAGGAATTTGCTTAAAGGGGAATTTTGTCATACAAGTGTAGCATTGTTAGGTCATGTTGTAAGACAAGGGCAGTTAAAACCTTTCAAGGCCAAAGTAGTAGCAATCCTAGTATTTCCAACTCCTGGCAAACTGATGAGATGTCTTGGTACGGCTGGATATTATTGAAAATTCTGTCAGAATTGTTCTGTTACAGCAGCTCCACTTGCTGCTTTTATAGAAAGAGTAAGATTCATCAGATGAAAAGTCTGTATTTGAGGCACTGAAAGCCATAATATCGCCAGTTCTAACGGCTCCAGATTTTCGGAAGGCAGTTCAAACTTTTTGTTGATTCCAGCGATGTTGGTGTTGGTGCTGTATTGATACAAGAAGATAGGGAAAAAATTGACCGCCTCATTGATTATATCTCGAAAAAGCTTGGCAAACTCCAGATAGATTATTCCTACCATTGAGAGGGAATGTTTTGAATTCATTCTGGCTCTGAATTAATTTGATGCCTATATCTGTACTACTATTATCAGTATTTATTGGCAAGTGATTGTTTACAAGATGTGTGTTAGAGAATTCTAGAAAAGAGATGGTTGGAGAATATACTTGAACTATTTGACAATATAGTATCAATACCATTAGAGACATATTGATATTCAGAACTAGTTTACAATTGTCATGGAGAACTATATCAATTATATTGGATTATTAATTGCCTGATACTAAGAACTGGTTTACAATTGTCAAGGAGAGCTGTATGAAATATGTTTGATTATTAATTGCCTTATAATGAGAACTGATTTTAGCAGACCGTTAAGGAGAGCTGTGTGAATTATTTTATATTTTTAGATGCCAGGAACTGTGAACTGAGGAATTTATAGACATTCTTGATTCTGGAGAAACGAATAGGAAAGGATTACTCAACGACAGCTTTGATAAGATACATAATTAACAGTTTAGTTTAATACACCACCCTGTGCAACACTTTAATTGTGAAATATCCTTGTAACCTGCTGAGATCTTTTAATTGTGTTGAGTTTCATCTTTCTGATATAATCACGTAACAATATATATTCTCGCAAACAAATAGAAACATACATATTCTCGCACACTAATTGAACATAAATATTCTCGCATACAAGAAATGATAGTATTTATACTTTTATAAATGTCTGGAAATTTCAAGCACATTGTATTTTGTGTTTATTTTTGAAAGAACTGGAAGGAATAGAGAGGAAAAACAAACAAAAGTATAAACATAAACAATATCGTAAAAATGAGGAAGTGAGAGTTAATAGATTAAAACTAACATGAACACTACTGTTAGATTTTAAAGATTGTCCCATTTCTTCCATTCCTTCTCAAATTTATTTTTGGCCTTGTCACTATTATTATAGACAATAACTTTTGAACTATGTAGTTTTTTTTGTGTTTACATTTAAATTTAATATGAGCTATTGAGACATCAGGTGCTATAGATATAATGTTTTAACATTACAGTAATATCATTTTTTACTCTGTTACTCGGAAAATGGTTGCCAAAATAAATCCAAATAAGACATTTTGTTAAATGAAAAATGGATGATCAAATCATCCATTAGTATTTCAAAACTTCAAAGTAACCTTTGCACTCCTGGGTATTCCCATAGAATATGAGACATGTTGTTGTTTTCAGTTACCTAGTACACGGAAAGGGGAAGTAACTGTTTCAATTTTACATAAATATGAGTTAGTAGTTGTCCTAATCCTTATCACTTGAGTTTTATCTTCATTTATTTTCAGCCAAGAATTCGTAGCACTGTTTGGTGATAAATTGAATTTAAGAATTTTAAGACCCGTCAATAACCAGTAAAATATCATCAGTATATTTGATACCCTGTATATTTCTATTATTTCCCATTTAAGATTTTAATGAAACTTGGTATACATAATCAATATAACATGTAGTTGTGCATCCCACGTTTTTTTTTTTTTTTTTTTTAAACCAATTTTCAAAATTGCCGCCGACTTCTCATGGGTTGAGACTTGTCCGGACACTCCTAAAGTACTACTCCGAATTTAACGAAACTTGGTATACGTTATCAGTATAACACGTAGTTTAAAAAATGAGAAATAAATAGTTGCACTCCTGGGTCAGGCAGGGGACTTTGTATTGCTGTTGCAATACTATCCAGCCTTGTTATTTTTGGGAATTTCCCGGATACTTTCATAAATACACATGTTCCTGCAGTTTTAGATTCGCAATTATTTGCTGGAAATATACTAAGTTTGAAAACTATAAGGATGTCAAAATATAAACATTTTTATATATTTATTTGGGAATATTGGGCTTTAATTGATGCACATATATGAATCACTAAATGTAAACGGTATTTCCCGAACAGAAACTTCTTCAATATTATTTAAATCTTGATTTAGCACTGTTTTTTAATCTCAGTATTAACTATATTAGAATAATCTATTTTATATCAGCGTGGGTTATTTTGTTTCTATGTTCTCTAACCCGTTTGAACTCATTAAACGTAACTGCTATTCTTGGAAATTAATATTCTATTCTATAGTCAGATTCTATATTAGAATAGTTGACGGTGGAAAGTAAACAATGAGAAACAATGAAATAATCTTAGCGTTCTTGTCTTTTAGTGTTTTTCTTCTCAATGTGTATAACATTTCTGGTATTCTCTAAAGACGTCGATTATACCATACTTATCAATTATATCTTATATATTGTCTCTTGCTCTAGTGGGTACATTATCAAATGAATATATGAGGTATTGGTGTACAATTGTTGCTTAAGTATTTGAAATACCTTGCATTTTTATCAAAACCTTAAAAGAATTGATAGTACCAGACAACGACACAAATGTGTATAAAGTCAGGAAAAAGTTGTGCAAGGAGGCGACTATCTATGACACAAATACCTCGTCATGCTACTAATAATGGAGTTCAGAATATGGTATCGTCCTCAACGTGACCAACAATGTGAACGATGGCAGTGTGGCCAATGCTTGTAACGGACAGGACTGTGCTATGAACAGTGGCAGTGTCTCCAATGCTGGAAGTGCCCAGGAAATTGCTACTGACAGCTACAATGTCACAAATGCAAAAATGTAAGCTTATTTAGAATTGACTATTTTTTATTCAAGCTGTAATACATTTAAGTATTATTTCTGTTGCCATATATGCCAATCATACTACATTGATCATGTTTATACAAGTATGTTTAGTTTTGTAACAAAAAATAATAATCAGAGAGTATTATGGTATGGCGGTGTGCCTCCATAATATGCATACTAACATGCCCGAATATCTACATTTTTCAAGTGATTTCTTTGAAATCTCCTATAGGGAACAGCCAACCAGTTGAAAAAAATATATTTTTGAAACACCCCCTGTGTATAGAAAGCTGAGCCAAGGATAAAATGTCAGCCACTGATTGGCCAGTATGTTATTAAGTGAGAAAATAGATATGTAGCCTGATAGGTAACTATTAATAGGAAATGTTGATAAAATTTCGTAAGTCCGATTGGTTTTTCCCTAAACGTAATAATAAGGAACAGGTAAACATTTAAGATTTTTGAGAATGTTTACTGCGAAATTCATGTATTTTCAAAATGGCTACCATGGAGAAAATTTGAGCTTAATGACCCAACTTTTTCATTAGGTGTTACATCAGACCCTAAACTTTTGTTATACACTATAATTGTCATATTGAATTCAAGAATTTGAATGAAATACTCCAAAACGTTAACACTAAAGTCTATGGGAAAACAATTGGTTGTTTGGTCCCTATACATTTATAATCATTTGATATATGAAGTCGTAGTTTTGTGATTTTTTTTTTTTTGTCTATCATCGCAAAGGTTATTGCCGTTTTTATTTCAGTCTTTGATTCATTTGTCTAAAGATAAAAAATAATTGATAAACTGTCATAAATTCAATTTAATTTTGTTGGTGATTACTCAAGGCTAAAAAGGCAAAGGTCATTAGATTCGGGTCTTTATTTTCAAAGTTGAAAACATCATAAGTCAAACTTATACCCTTTAGAAATAAAGATCTGACGAATCCCTCAAACGGATTGAGTTCTTCATAGTTTTATAATTAAAAGGCATGACATAAGTAACACACATCATTAAAATAAGAGTACTTGAATTATATATATAATTAATTCAATATCAATCAGACGAATGAACAATTTAGAGTCGACAACAATATTCAGCCCTTTGTGATGTGTCGTTATTAGTTAATATTGTGTCTTACTCATGTGGTAATAAGCCTTCCGATCTCAAATCTGATTTGATATCTATGCATTAAGGCAGAAAATTTAAAGAAGTTGTTAAACATGTACAAAACATAATACATTACAAATTGAGTAGGTGATTAATGGTCATTTCATCTTAGTAGTTAAGTAGCAGAAACGAGAAATTTAGAGAGAAACATTTTAATTTAAATTCTTCATATTTTTTAAGTTATTTGACATGCTTGAACATGGACGGTCGTGTTCTATATCAATCAATGCAACGTACCCTGAGTTGATTGTAAAATGAATAAAAGAGAATGGATTGTAATTCGTCCTCAATATCCATTGATTTACATTTCGTCAGTCTTTCTCTATACAAAGATTCAATGCTATTCTATGCAATCATCGAAATAAGTAACTCTGGTAAAGAGTTTTTGAGAGAGGACCGAAGGCAATTAACCGAAGGCAAATATTAATATAAAAATATTTAGAAGAATTTCAAATAAAAATGTTTCTCATGCTGCTCAAAAACATCAATCAGACGTTTAACGTTTAATATAAATTGTTGTTTGAATACAACATTCTAGTTGAATCAGACATACCCAAAACCTAGAGACATAAACATTGTTTTAACATTACTAATTAGTATATCTTTGTATCAATTACAAATAACATATCATTGTACAAGGATTTAATACTTCTCCAGTTATTTCAGCCAATATTTTACAATTCTTATTTGGCGTATTATTAGAGGTTGCAATCTAACAAGTTCAGAGTACAACATATTATTAAACGTACATATTAACATTAAGTAAACTTAAATTATCACAAAGACATGTACTACGATCTCACTGTTTCTATGCTCACCGGTTATCATCACAAACAACCTTTTAAATGAGAGTAGCATTACATGTTTTTTCCTTTACAAAGGCACTACCATTACTCAAAATATAAAGATTGGTCAGATTATCTTCACATTTGACCAACAAAACATCTCAATAGGCAGAAACATACAGACAAATGTGTTTGTAACACAATAACAGACAATGAACAAAAATATTGTGATAAGTTTACATATTGTATTGTGGCCGCAGTGACCGAGTGGTTAAGGTGTCCCGACACTTTATCACTAGACTTCCACCTCTGGGTTGCGAGTTTGAAACCTTAGTGAGGCAGTTGCCAGGTACTATCGTAGGTCGGTGTTTTTTTCTCCGGGTACTCCGGCTTTCCTCCACCTCTAAAACCTGGCACGTCCTTAAATGACCATGGTTGTTAATAGGACGTTAAACAAAATAAACCAAACCGAACTAAACTAAACACAAATAAAATTAAAAATATAGTAAACACGAGGCATTAAGACCCTGCATCGCTCACCCGGATATTGCTATGCTTATGGCAAAACATTCAAAATTTGCTATATTTTTCCTGTTTGGACCGTCCCCTGAGGCCATGAGGGTCAGACGAACCATTTATACAAAATTGGTTCCGCTTCATCGTCGGATGCTTCAGACCAAACATCCTTTCAGAAGAAGAATTTTTTATAAAAATTGCCATATTTTCCAACTATTTATACCAAATTTGTTTTCCTTCATCGTAATATGCTTCAAACCAAATCATTTCATTTCCAAAGAAGAACATTATTTTCAAGAACTACTTATATTTTATCAGTTGGGTCATATTTTTCAGACCCTTGGGGGACAGGCACAGAGGTTATACAAAATTGGTTCCAAAGACCAAATTAAGATATCGGTTATGTCCATTGTGACAAGTAGCAATTTAAAGGACTATTTTCCACCCCTTTTAACCTAGGAGTCACCATTTATGCAAAATGTGTTCTTACTTCTATTTCCCCTACTGGGCCCCACCCCTGGAGGTCCAGTGTCAGCAAAATTTGTTGTGTTTCCAAAAGGATGCTTCTGATAAAATTTGGCAAAAATGCATTTAACTGTTCATGATAAGTAGCGATTTAAAGGGCTTACCTCCATTGTCAATATTTGACCCAGCCTCTCTGGCCCCAGGGGGGTCAAAATCACCATTTATGCAAAATATGTTTCCCTTCCCCAAGGATGTTTCTGACAAAACTTGGTTCAAATCTTTTCAGTACATTACAACTAGTGGCGATTTAAAATAGTGATGACGGGCGACGGATTGAGATATGTTGATATAAACTACCGGTGTCATGTGAAATATGTATCCCCCATAGGATAAGTAGCCTAACAGGTCATAGGATTAGTATCTGAGTACAATATTTAGCTATAAGTATATATATATATATGTGAACAAAGGGATCTCGGCACTAAGGATCTTAATCAGTCCGATTAAAGGCTGATCTTCTCTTTATTCTATTTTCCCCCTCTTACTTTAAATCATTCGATCATATAGGAAACCTACATATGAAGTCTAAGAAATACCTAAGAAACACTTTCGGAAACGCAGTTTTAAGTGTCGAAATCCATGGTGGCTGCTTTTAAGCTAATTTGTTTTCATGATCAGACTCAAAGATAAATGGGCACAAGTAGGAACCAAGGTAAACCTGTTAGGTAACATCAAGAAATAAGGTTTAAAAGGGATGGTTTATTGATAGTCAACAGACAATGGTCTATCTGATAATAGTGTGCTTAAATGGATAACCTTGAGTTTTGACCTTGAAAATGCATCAGAATGCCACAACTGACAACAAAGAGGAACCATTGAACAATAATTGAAAAAAAACCTATCCAGTTTATTCTAGGAGATGGCATCAGACTTTTAAATCTAGGGTTAATTTTTAAGCATCCATATTGTTTCAAATATCAATTGTTATAATATATAGATAACTTAGATTGAATTGCTTGCCAGCAGACAAAATCAATAGTAGTAAGTACCAGGGTATAAATCAATATCAATTTTAGAGTGATTTATGATGGTGGCATATTAAAATTAAATTTCATTTTGTTAAATCAAATATTTGTTTATTCAAAAAAATGCTACGTGATTTACGTGGATTTAATATGTTTTAAATATATATTAAGAACTGATGATTTTGAATGCAACAAAATAATAAAATTGTATAAGGATAGTCAATGTTGTGTCATAATATCACATCATAACAAAGAAAAGGAAACATACTCTTGTGTCCCTGAACAACATGCATGCTTTAATATGTATGAATAAGGGTAGAGAAGAGATATATTTTGAAATGATAAACAGGTATAAAAGATATATATTTATATATCAAAGAAATATTCTTCTTATTCTTAAAAGAATAAATTAAATTTTAAAAAATGAGTATACATTTATCTTATTGTAATTGATTTGAAGCCTTCTCCTTTGGATTTTCTTATGGAATAGTTATTTCTTCTATGTCTAAGTGAATATATGCCTTATTGAAATAGCACCCATAGCACTATTTTAGGATGAAACAAAGGAATATCTGATGAGTAGATTTAGTCCTATAAAAACCTACAAGCAGTTTGACATGTGGGTTTGATCTAAGGTATACTATGTTGTTCCATGATGCAAATAGAAGGCTTACGGCAAGAATGACGGTGTCACGTGAAAAACGTCATTCGAGTTATCGCCCCTTATAATTACAAGACATGGCGGCTTGTGCAAAAAGTCATAATAGGGACCAAGTGGAATATACATATTAAATTTGAGAAATATTCTTCCATTACCTTTGAGAAATATTGGAAACAAACTTCAATTCAAATTTTCGATCAATCCCTAAATGAGCACTTTCTGAGAAATAGCGTCAGCAAGAATTGTTTACGTACTGGTGGACGTTCGGTTGAACGGACAGACGACGGAACACAGAATCATAGCGATTTGAATGCCCATCATTTGATGATGGTTGGCTAAAAATAGTGAAAAGATAAAGAGTATATTACAAAAATCAAGAATCATTAATTGTAGACGACAGCCTCTAAACCTGCCATCCTGATTGGGGCTGTCTGTCCTCTTTATTGGGGCTGCTGTGTGTGTCATCGTTATTGTGGGTGTCTATCATCTTGATCTGGGATGTGTCTGTCATCTTGATCTGGGATGTGTCTGTCATCTTGCTCGGTGCTGTGGCTATCATCTTGGTCGGGACTGTGGCTATCATCTTGGTCGGGACTGTGGCTATCATCTTGGTCGGGGCTGTGGCTATCATCTTGGTCGGGACTGTGGCTATCATCTTGGTCGGGACTGTGGCTATCATCTTGGTCGGGACTGTGGCTATCATCTTGGTCGGGGATGTGGCTATCATCTTGCTCGGTGCTGTGGCTATCATCTTGGTCGGGACTGTGGCTATCATCTTGCTCGTTGCTGTGGCTATCATCTTGGTCGGGACTGTGGCTATCATCTTGGTCGGGACTGTGGCTATCATCTTGCTCGGTGCTGTGGCTATCATCTTGGTCGGGACTGTGGCTATCATCTTGGTCGGGACTGTGGCTATCATCTTGGTCGGGACTGTGGCTATCATCTTGGTCGGTGCTGTGGCTATCATCTTGCTCGGTGCTGTGGCTATCATCTTGGTCGGGACTGTGGCTATCATCTTGGTCGGGACTGTGGCTATCATCATGGTCGGGACTGTGGCTATCATCTTGGTCGGGACTGTGGCTATCATCTTGGTCGGGACTGTGGCTATCATCTTGGTCGGGACTGTGGCTATCATCTTGGTCGGGACTGTGGCTATCATCTTGGTCGGGACTGTGGCTATCATCTTGGTCGGGGCTGTATCTGTCAACTTGGTCGAGGCTGTGTTTATCATATAGATAGCGGCCGTATATGTCGTCTTGATCGCGATTGTGTCTGACATCTTGATCGTAAGGAAAAAATGAAAAAATAAAATGACAATGATGGTGTATGTATATAAATGAACAAACTTTAGAGACTAAGTCTTTTGGATCAAAATTCATTCTCAAACTTTTGCTGCATTATCTTTTATATCGTATCGCCACTATTTTCCTTTTAGATACATGTCTGTGAGTTTTGTATCTAATGCTGCCCATTGTAAGTATTGAATGTATGTATCGGATGTCACTATGATGAGGTCGTATGTTCATGGCACAACCTAACATACTGTGTACTTTTTGTTAGGTATACAATAAAAGAAATCAACTTAATATTTAGTTTGAGGCTTTTATTCTGTGTCTTTTTAAGTTATATATAATAGATAATACAAGTGGATCTCAAACTTTTTATCCTTGCATTACAGTATATTAAACAGAATAAATATCACTTAAAGATTGTTAAATCGAACACCCTGGTGTCCTTGAAAGCGAGTCAGTATCATAACTTTAGGTTTATTTGTCATTTAGAAGACACTTACACATCTGATCCTTGTAATCTTTGGAAACAGAACTGTCCATATTTAAGAAGTGTGATTAAACTTGTTTCCAAAATTTTACCAACTGATGACAGCCGTCCAAATATGGATAATGCCACAATGGCGTTACGCTATTTATAGCACAATGACTGACATCACACCAGAACCATTGTAGTCATCATGCATTTACCATGGTTTACATTACATCATAAAATTGTAATCATCAAACTATCAATGAATTTCTCTAAACTGACCATGGACCGTACATAAATATTTGGCTTATTTAAGAGAGGGTTCGATTTGGAGAATTGATTTCTTTTAACCAGTCATGATCCAGAGAGATAACATTGATTGGATGGCTTTTCGTTTCTTTAAAGCAGTATGGAAGTTAATGAATAAATGAAATACAGTATTTATATATAAAAAAAAATAATAATTGAATGAGTTCTTATAAATGACTGCAAACAAATGTCATAATCATATTATTTCACTTGTCATTTCACAATGATGTCTTTGACACTGTGATGCATCCGGCCTGTTGCTACATCTCTTTGGTTATGGGGTACGATAAGGGGTATCTATTTCATTGCAAACTATAGACCGGTTTTACAGATTAAGTTAGGAACAAAAGCTTTGCCTGCTTTTCTCGACATCAATATTTAAGTATATCAAAAAAAGATGTATTTACTCTTCCTTACTTATCTTGTATAAATTTGTACGGTGCAAAAATAACCTGTTCAGGTTGTCTACCTTTTCGTTAGGTAAACAGGCTGGATTGCTTTAATGATGGATGGTAATTTGGTTTAATCTTGACCGTGTTGATTTTACAAGTACACAAATGAATCATACTGCTCCTCTAGTTGTCGGGCAACTACGACTAATGTATTACACCGGTGAAATGCGAAGTGTAGACAGCTCGAATCATCAGGTTCTCTGTGATTTGTTGAAAGAAAGTGCGTGGTTTTATATTATATTACATCTGTTATGTAACGCGACATTTCATTGGTCACTGACGGATACAGGATAGGTTAACTACACACATGTGTTCGTGTGCCCATCAGTCATCGCACTTCAGAAGTGAAAATAGCGGACAGTGATGGTGAGACAAATGCGTTCCCGAAGGACATTGCTACTGGACTGTGTGCCTATAAGCATGATTTTGCAAGTATATCAGTCCACAACGAAAATACAAAGCGATTCCAGAGACTGAACGATGCGCATGACTATCAACAAAATCACATATTTACAAACATCGGATACCAAAGCTCGATTGAAAAACAAAAAAATGTGCCAGATTCCTTGAGTTAATTCGGCGCATACTCATCAACCAAAAAAAACTAAAAATTGACGATACGGAAGTCAGTTGTAAGAACAAACTTATTCAGAAAACCAATAGTGATTGATTTTTAATTGCTGAACTAGGTCGACTCGGAGACGAAAAGACAAGTTGACAATCTTGTTGACGTATAAGAGAGAGGAAAACATAGAGCTGAAACGTAAACCAAGACACGAACTTGTGATCAATGTCACCATTAAGGTCAACGAGCAAACGACAACAAGGGCAACAAATCGTGCCCCTATCACCAATGTGAGTTTTTTCACGTTGGTGAGATCAAAATCAAACACCGTGAATACAAGCAGGCTGTATGCGATGCATAGTTTTTACATTTGGTATTTTCCGTATGTGTTTCGCCTAGTGGTAATGATGAGTTGATATCATAGTAACATGCAAAAAAAGTACATCTGTTTATAAAATCTTAATTCTGGAGGAACTAAAGAGAATAATAATGATGGCGTTGTCGATTTGAAGATTAGAACTTTTTTAGGCACAGATGCATGTAATAATATTTCCGAGATGACGTACATGTAGCTTGAAGGCTTGTAGCATCTAACCACAAACAAACACCCTAGCAGGCACAAAAAGAAAACAAACTGACAAGCCCCTTCATATTGGATGCATATTGTTGTGTAATATATGAAACAGCACCGAATAACCTTTCTTAATGTAACAAGGTGAATTGTACATACTTTGTATTTACTATATATGTTATTGGTTTCCTAATGCTTAGTATAGTAGTCGTGGATCACATGGTAATCACGTGATCTCGAATATTTTGCTTACGCTATATTAGTGTCATTTTTACGAGTTAGTTTTATTAACATTTCTAATATAATTCAGATCATCATTGATATGTACTAAAATTAAGGAAAATGTAAAACATTAATTTCCGGAACCTTCCGATCTATTTTTGACCAATCGGGTTGGAGCGGTCAGTTAAATACAAGGCCTTTGTTACTGGTCAGTACAATATCAGACAGCTGACAATCAACAGGTGGATCAAGTTTTCAAGTTTCTCCAGTAATCTATTCCGGATCAAAATATATATAATTGTTGTTGAAATCAATTCACAACAAGAAAATGTAACGGTGAACTCCCATCTTTACCTTACTTAGGACAAATGCCAGAAAACACGTGATGGACAATAAATAACATGGAATGAAAACATCTTGTGTATGTGATTTTTACATGTGACATTTTGGCGTCGTGGACAGGATTCCATCAACAAGAGGCATTTGATGAGATGGGACATTGTGGATTACGGTTATCATTGCTTACGTATTCGGATATCATTGATTGTGGATATCATGGGTTATGGATATCTTGAATAACGGATATCATGGATTCCGGTAGGACGTACCAGGTGGACACTGGATACTGGTGATTGATTGGACAGTTCCAATGACGAAAAGAACATTTTGAATTTTTAATTATGTATCATCATTGGTAAGTTAGTCTTTTCTATTAACTATTATCACTTGCATGAATTTAGATTTTTGTCCACCTGTAATTATCTGTATGTTATTGTTATTGTTTTTGACCAGGCCTTTCAATAAACCTGATTTGGACCGGATACATCACAGTGTGGCAATAGTGTTGAGTGACAGCAAAGTTAGGAGCAACAGAAATGCGCTGGGCAGCACAACTTGCTCAGTTTGATTTCGTCATCAAGTATCGATCAGGCAAATCGAATGCCAACGCCGATTCACTCAGTAGAAATCCCAAGTTATCAGAAGAAATTAGAGTTCTTTTGCAAAATTTAACAAAAACAACCCGTGTATCAGAGGAACTACATACAGTTGAGGTAATGAATACATCTGTTACTGTAACAACAAACGAACAGCTCACTACAACATTAACGTTTCCTGAGTATTCCAGAACGGAACTTCATTCACGACAGTTGAATGATGAAAACATTGCAATTGTTTGGAAGTGGTGGAAAACGGGACACAAACCCACAGAACGGCAGTTACGTCAGGAACCAAATGTTGTTCGTAAGATACGACGGAGGTGGGATAGATTAATTGAGGAAGAGGGAATTTTGTGGTACAAAATCATGGACCCAGAAATTGGCAATAATTTTCTTTTCGTAACTCCGGAATCAATGAAGTCTCAAATTTTGGAATCGTTGCACAATCTATCAGGACATCAAGGAATGGAACGCACTATGTCGTTAGTTAAGAAACGATGTTATTGGCCTGGATTGGAAAATGACGTTCAAAAGTGGATTAAACAGTGTGAACGATGTATGGTCGCAAAAATGCCCGTACCGACAGTCAAACCCCCAATGGCGCATCTCTTGGCTTTTCAACCAATGGAAGTTGTTGCTATATACTTTAGGCAGCTAGAGAAAGCGTCGGATGGCAGAGAGAACGTGCTAGTTATTACGGACGTTTTCACAAAATTTACATCGGCAATTCCAACTAAAGATCAGAAGGCAACGACAGTGGCGAAAATTCTTGTGAAAGACTGGTTTTTGAAATTTGGCATACCAAACAGAATTCATAGTGACATTGGTAGAAATTTCGAAAGTAATGTTGTCAAGGAGCTATGTAACATTTACAATGTCAGGAAATCTCGGACAACCCTATATAATCCAGAAGGGAACGCGCAATGTGAACGCTTTAACAGAACAATGCATAATTTGTTAAAGACGTTATCACCAGAAAAGAAGCGGAAGTGGCCGGAATATCTTCCAGAGTTGGTCTACAATTACAATGTAACCCCTCATGCATCAACAGGGATATCACCATTTTACTTGTTGTACGGACGGGATCCGAAATTACCAATTGACCATGTATTCAGGCGACCTCAAGATATTCTCACTGGGACTGTGGACGAGTGGCTGGAATCACATCACCGTCGTATGTTAGAGTCCAGAAAATTAGCAGAAGCATCATTGAAAAGGAAAGCTGTGGAGAGATCGGACTATATGAACAGGTCTACTAAAGAACATTCTATAGCTATCGGATCTCGAGTTTTTCTTCGAAACCATCCAGCAGGACGAAACAAGATACAGGATGCGTGGAAATCGACACCGTACAAGGTGGTGGGTAAACTACAAGAAAAAGTTTATCAGATACAGCTTGTGGACGGTGCAGGACCAGTAAAATCTGTGACACGCAGGGAAATTCTGGACATTAAACAGCCTGTTGACGGTGATAGTTCTGATGACGGAAATGCTGAGGACAGCATTAAAACAGCTGGGGGAGGTGACATAGATTCGTTAGGAAAGAATCGACAGGAAACAAGTGGCATGACGTCACCGAATGACGTCAATGAACAGTCAGACACGAGCGAAACTGAGGACTCCGATGATAGCGTCTGGAACGTGTATAATGAGCCCCTCCCACAGAGACACGCTTCTGACAAAGCAGGGAAGGGGAGTCAGGAAAAACGTTCAAGTGTTGACAGTGTAGTAAGAGACAGAGATGAAACGTCACGCAAACATGTAGAACCTACAGAGATTTCCAATGTAGGAATTACGCGAGAAGAGTTGCGTCAGCGGCATAGTGACGTCATAACAGACACTGAATCTGAGACTAGGGTGGAAGCGGAGAGCCAAGCGTCAGGAAGGAGGATATCAGATCGCCGGACGAAAGGACAGCATTCTAATCCTCATCGACTTCCTAAAACGGCAGTAAAGTCTACAGCGTCCATGAACGACAATGAGATGTCGGCGTTTGTTAGGCCTGGTCTTCCTCCTAATTTTCAGGATTTCAGTCAAGCTATTGCTATGTTAGGCACATCTCTGAGTAGTTCGTTAGGTCGAACATTGCAAGAAGGTTTTAATGATTTTTCATCTTTTAATAAGTGATATGTTATAGATTGTCCATATGGACACGAAGGCTTCTGATGTTTTTTTAGTATACAAACAAAATAGTTTTTTATCAAGACATACTTTTTGCATATTAATGTATTGAACACATCATTGGTTAATACCGGTTGGAATGTGTGTAGTAAATTCATTTTTCGCAGCTTAATTAGCTCGGTTATGTTTTTGAAACAATAATACTTTAATGCCGGATAAATTTTGAAAAGGGGAAATATTTTTTTGTAATTTTTAAGATGATAGGTTGCTGTGGCATCAACCTTAAGCAGGGAAGAATGTAACAAGGTGAATTGTACATACTTTGTATTTACTATATATGTTATTGGTTTCCTAATGCTTAGTATAGTAGTCGTGGATCACATGATAATCACGTGATCTCGAATATTTTGTATACGCTATATTAGTGTCATTTTTACGAGTTAGTTTTATTAACATTTCTAATATAATTCAGATCATCATTGATATGTACTAAAATTAAGGAAAATGTAAAACATTAATTTCCGGAACCTTCCGATCTATTTTTGACCAATCGGGTTGGAGCGGTCAGTTAAAATACAAGGCCTTTGTTACTGGTCAGTACAATATCAGACAGCTGACAATCAACAGGTGGATCAAGTTTTCAAGTTTCTCCAGTAATCTATTCCGGATCAAAATATATATAATTGTTGTTGAAATCAATTCACAACAAGAAAATGTAACGGTGAACTCCCATCTTTACCTTACTTAGGACAAATGCCAGAAAACACGTGATGGACAATAAATAACATGGAATGAAAACATCTTGTGTATGTGATTTTTACATGTGACATTAAGTTCATTTTTTATACATGTATGTTATGCAAATATTATGAGAAAGAATGAGATACATTGCTGCTTTAAATGATTTTGGATTTATATTTTCAAGGCGATGATTAATCTAGAAAAAGAATGAAACCCATTGATGATGAAACTGGAAGCATCAACACATTCGTGCGTCACATTTCAAGTGCGATGAGGCCATGTCTTAAAACTCATTTTTCAAATTAAAATATGATAAAAGGGAACTTAATTAACAGGCAAACAATTAATTTGAATCTACTGTAGCTCTGTAAGTGGCATTATTCAGTCAGTCTGTCCATCCGTCCAATATTGCAGAGTGTTAATGCTGAGGAAGCACACTGAGGGTAATCTTTTATTCACAAAGGATTGTCAGTCAGAAAAGAACTATGAAGACATCGTGACACAATTGTTTTGCCAAAATGATGAATTATAAACCAGAGCAGATCCAGTTTTTGGTGAATGCTTTGTATTATCCAAACAGTAATTACGGCCAAGTACCATTGGAACGAAGACTATAGAAATCAAACGTCATGCAAGTAATGCCAATGACTTCGTTAACCCCGTATTAGCTCGACATGGTAGTGATGGACAACTGTGGTTTCCAATATCACTGTGTGGGGGCGCATGCTTCGAACTCTTTTTGACCAACTTGACGTTTCTCTTGTAGCTAAACTACCGTACTCTCCTTCACAGTACAACGTTGCAGATCTTCTAAATCACTTTCTTTCAAACTACTTCATGCGTTGTGGATTCGTTTGAGGGGCATGTGTAATGTCATTTGAATGGAAGAAAACTACAACTTACAAGATTCATTCATGTGTGTCACCGCCGATGCCAAGCCAATCAGAATCATTGTTAGACGTGGTAGGGATGTTGATATCTCAATCAAGCACACATGTGTGAAACAAGTGTTACCAACCAAACCAGTCGATTGAGCTGTCCACACCACTAGTTCCACAAGTATACACGAGTATGTTTACGACAGGTAAGGCCGGTTCATAAAATTTTAGTTATAGTTTAATTAATCTGGACAAAATATAAAGTGTATCGGAATTCAGAGTTTTTATTACTTCAATAAAGAAGGATTCAATCCGAACATTGCCATTTTGTTCGTTATCATAAGGTAATCGGTTTGGAAGGTTGCACTATCTAACTGAACAAACAATGACTATCAGTATGTGGTTTTAAATACTTACTGTCAATCTGGATAGATACGCCAATCACTACCAAGAGTGCAAGAACAACAATGACAAGTCCAACAACAGCAACAGTGTCGACAGCAGTGTCTGCAACAACAACAAAAATGGAGGATTAAAAACTGTTCGAGAAGGAATCTTTGATGTAAACTTCAAATTTTCATTCATTACATTGTGTTTTTTATGATATAATTTAAGATTATTTCATAATTATTTTCTTTAAACTTATGGAGTTTAATAGTTGAATATAGGTCAAGGTCATTCATTTGAACAAACAAGCCTTTGTCCAATCATGATACAGATCAAATATCATTTTTTGTGTCAATTTGTTATTGAGAAGTTGTTCAAAAGATTCCATCATATTTGACCCCTGTGATCTTGAATGTTAGTCAATGTTGTAACGCTTTAACCAAACATGATACAGGTCTATTATAAAGTCCCTGGTCTCTTGGTTATTACGAAGAAACCATTTAAAGATATTAGCATTTTTGATATATTTGACCTTGAATGAAGGTCAATGTAATTCATTTGAACAAACTTGGCAGCCCTTTATCAAAGTATGAACAAGCTCAATGTCAAGTCATTTGGTCTTTCGGTTATTGAAAGGTCGTTTAAAAGATTGATTTTTTTTGGACCCCAGTTACCTCGAATGTAGATCAAGGTCATACATTTTTTAACAAAGTTTGAAACCCTTCACCACAGTTGCCTTTTGTCCCGTGTGACCCTGAACTAAAATCAAAATTAGTCATTGCTTACCCTTCAACCATTCAGGTCTCTGCGACAATTGGTTATTGAGAAGAAGCTGGGTAAATTTTCTAGCTGTAGATTTGTTTTACTTCGAATTAAGGTCATGGTTATTCATTTCAAAAAAAACCTTCACCCACGCATACTTCAGGTCTCTGGGCTCCTTGGTTATTGAGAAGAACGGGCGATAACAAAATCACATCCATAATAACAATATAATAACACATCATGGCAGTTTCTATGGGAAATTTTACTTGTGTATTTTAGGATTTATGTATTGTTTCATGACCTTTTTTTCAACAAGAATACAGAGTAAATTACTTTAGTATACATATAGCTTTTACACAAAATTGATATATAAAGAAGCCAGGAGTTCTTTGGTGTTTATTTGGGAAAATGAAAAGTGTAAAAGTCTTGTAACTAGTTTTAAACATAGTAATGATAGCATTGACCTTACGACCCTGAAATTCTCACTCATTCAGTACATTATGACATTTTTTGCAAGTGTCTGACCTTTGATCAAAATCCCTCAAGTAACAAGAACAGATTGTAATGGGGACCATTACAGATGGCCCAAACACCCTAAAATTTGTACCATTATGTACATCATCCCTCACAGCTCATAAATAAATTGCAAAAATAAACCAAAGCAAATGAGGTTTTACTATGTTGTTCGGCATATCTCATAAACCCTATGTTCCATTTATCATCTTAATATGACAGTATCTAGATTTCGGCCAATAAGAGGCCTCCGTTTCGTTACTTCGGAATTATTTCCATGATGTTTCCGCGTTATTTTGCATCCCTTTAAACCCATACACTTGTATATACCAATGTTTACCGAAATTGGAGACCGAAATGCAAAACCGGAAATGGGCTCTTGCGGCCATTTTGAATTAACGATCGGAAAGAAAAACAAACTGCGTGCACATCCCTCACCCCTAATATGTATGTCCGTAGTGACGGAATAAATGAATAGAAACCAGAATAACAATATGAAAATAAGAAGAAACACGACGAAAACAATATGTCCCCCACTTCATTTGAGGGACATAATGAAGCATTTAGGACAATTGATTTCTAAAAAAAAGTAATGATGATCTTGTCCCAACAACACTGAAAGTAAAACTTATACAAAATATTATAGTTCTTAATTATTGCGTAAAATTTGATGAAAATCTATCAAATAATGAAGCCGCTAGAGCTACTTATGTTGTCATTTACGTACACACACGAACAGAGAGGAAAACTAAGCCCTCCCCTGGTTCATCAATAGATAACTAATGTGGATTTTTGCTTTCAGGATATTTTTTGTGCAGATATTTGCTACAATGGGAAATAGGCAAAAGGCATAGCATATAAAAAGTGGGGTGTTCGTATCATTTGCTTTATTTTGCTTAACGTCCTATTAACAGCCAGGGCCATTTAAGGACGTGCCAGTTTTGGAGGCGGGGGAGAGCCGGAGTACCCGGAGAAAAACCATCGGCCTACGGTCAGTACCTGGCAACTGCCCCACGTAGGTTTAGAACTCGCAACCCAGAGGTGGCGGGCTAGTGTTAACGTGTCGGGACACCTTAACCACTCGGCCATCGCAGCCCCTTCGTATCAACTATATGTGTATTTTAGATACTCTTTTTAATGATCTAATAGAAATGTAGAAAACATACACATACGATCTGTTCACTTCGTCATAAGGGACAGAAAGAAGCTATTTTGATATAAACGGGTTCATACAGCTGGAACACTAAACAATCTACTATGACGAAAATTATAGTTGTCTCTTGCATTAATAAAAGGTTGTAAAAGTTCGTGATTATGAGAGGGGCAATTTTTATTATAGATATTTTAAAACGTCTATATATAGAATGTAGATGTCATCTTTTTGTAAGACGCCAGATTCTTGATAAAGTATAGCGTGGTTTGATCCCCGTTTTAAGCCCGTAATGATGCGAATTGCTTCTGATTAAATCGACTCCAGGACATCACACTCAGTCTGATTACAATTTGACTTCTCCAGATTTGGTCAAATGAATGTGGTATAAATAGTTAAGAGAGATTTTCTATCCAGTCTGAATTTTAACATTCAAAGTATATTGATTCGTTAATAGGATTTTCCAAAGATATATTTTTTGTTGGTTGACCAGTTTTCCATTGTGTTGAATAATATACCTAAGTGCTGGTGATAGGATAACAAGGTTATTAAAATACAGTTGCAACGTGTGGGAGATAATTCGCCTTGAAAAAGGAGAGATACAGTTTCATCAGGATCGAAAAGTATGCTCCATTTCTCAGCCATCAAGAAATTTGAAACCGTCTAGGATCACTTTCAGACTTCTACTGAGATAGGATGAAAACCACAATAACATGCTTCCATTTACGCCATACTTTTTTTAACTTGTAGAGTAAACCATCATGTCAAACCTGATCGAAAGCTTTGCTGATATCACAAAAGATCATTATTGCCTCCTTACCATATATAGCTAGGAGTTGATATATTGTTGAATCCTTTTGTAAAAAGCTTCGATTTATTTTTGGAAACAATTTTATTTATTGAGAGATAATTAAACATGCATTTGAAAACATTTTTTTCTCTAATATTTTGCTGAAAACATGGGTAATGGAGATTGGTCTATAATTAGATGGATCGCACCTTGAATCTTTATCTTTCTTTATAGGGGTAACATGGCCATACTTCCAAACATCTAAAAGTTAGTATCCCAGAGTATATGGACTTATTGAATATTATGTGAAGAGGCTTTATAAGTTAATTGGAAACACCTTTATTGAATTTAGGAGGGATGGTATCAGGGCCTGCGGAGTTGTTAGTATTGAGAAGACGTAGTTGGTCAGTGATATCTTGTTCGGTGTTGCTGAAAGTAGAGAAATTGTATGGTGGTTTGGAACAAGCAGGGGGTAGATCGTCAACATTTTTATCAGTTACAGCTATTGGGGTAAAGTAATCATTCAATGCTTCAGCTCTGTGAGTAATATGTATTTTCAGTTCGCCATTAATAATTAATAGAGAATCGGTTTTGCTTTTGTTTTTGAGATTCATTACAGATTTTGCGATTCGACATCATTTTCCAGGCTGTATAGACTTGTCAACTTAAGATCCCTTTAGTTTAGATAGATATTTTCCTTTTGCCTCTGGAATTAGAGAAATAACCTGATTTCGATTAGTTCTAAATTTGTTCCACGAAATTTCCTTAAAGGTATGTCTTTTGCGATTTAAATTTAGGCCAGTACTAACAGGGTCATGGTCACTACAGGATGGGGTGTGTACTGTGGTGTTATTGGTGATATTAGTATTGTTAGTAATAATGACATCTAATGATTAAAAGAAAAAAGCAGAAATCCTAGTAGGCTTTGCGACAATATTTTCTAATCTCTATTTAACTAGAAGCTTATATACATATGAGTTAGGATTCTGTCACCTTCAAGAATAATGTCTTTTTGTGCATCGACAATGCTACCAAGATCATTGTCAGGTATATCCTATTAATTAACCAAGGAAGTAGGGGTCATTGTTGAAAACCAAGAAGAAGAATTTTGTTGTGTGTAGTAACTTCAGTTTATGTTAGCTCAAGATTGTTAGATACCAGGTCTGGTCGACGTTTAATATTGATGTTTTGCGTACACCACAACCATTGTTGTTTCTATCCCTCCTATAAACATTACCCAAATCTTCTAATGATATGTCGTTATCAGAAATGTTGATTTAGTTGAGGGCTATTGAGAATGAATTTACAGCAACTTACCATAGATACTGTATAAATTACAGTATTTGCAGATGATAAAACTGGCCACAAAGAGTATGACACCAATGACACAAAACACAAGTGCAGTCCACCAGCAGAGTTTATCACCGAGATCTGAAACAGAAATAACTAGAACTGTCGCCAGGATGGCTGACTAATAGACATTTCTAACATAGCCTGTGACGCGAACTCCGAGACCGACTCCAACTGTTTGGGGGGTCATCTCAAAATGCTCAAACAGCGAATATGTTTTCTAATTTTAGCAATGTATTAGCCTACCGTCACATAATAAAATGGTCGCTAATATATATACGTGCTGCATAACAATTGTTTTAATTCATGGAACACATATGACCTTTTATTTTTTGCCATTCGTGATGTTTTCGGCGGCCTGCATGGTGATACCCAGACAGCAAGCTTACGTTGGGCCAACATCGGTAAACCACGTTGGGCCAACGTAATGTTGCTCATCGGCGCAACGTTGGTCCAACGTGCTGGCCCGACGTCCAACGTCAAAATGAACAAATCCATGTTGGCCCATCGTTGGGCCAACATCAGATTTAAACAATTTATGTTGGCTATACGTTGGCAATATCGGGAAACTTACATTGGACCAACGTTATGGCAAGCCGTTTGGGTTTTTACCTATTCAATACAGATATCTGTATTCAAAATAAAGATATCATTATAAATATAAAAATTAAAGATATCTTTAATTCAAATAGAGATATCTTCAATTTAAATAGATATATCTTTAATTGAATTAGATATATCTGTATTTGAATTAGAGATATCTCTATTTGAAATGCAGATATCTCTAATTAAATACGAAATAGAGATATCTCTAATTCAAATACAGATATCTCTAATTCAATTAAAGATATTTTTATTTCAATTAGAGATATCTGCATTTCATTGTAAATAAAGATATATCTGTATTTAAAATAAAGATATCTTTAATTCAAATACAGATATATCTAATTTAAATACAGATATTTCTAATTCAATTAAAGATATCTCTATTTCAAATACAGATATCTCTAATTGTTATAGAAATACAGATATCTTTATTTTAAATACAGATATCTCTTTTTGAATTAAAGCTATCTTTATTTGACATGAAATAGAGATATTTGTATTTAACCATCAAATAGGAAAAACGACTGCTCCCTTGAATCTCCCTTTTGCGCATGACGGAAGTAAAGCAGTAGTGACGCAAAATGGCGGGAAATGCATACCGTGTGCTGCTTTCAATGGTACTGCGTATAGCCGCAACAGATCGCGCTATTTCCCGTAGAACAGTTGCCATGTTCTGTTCTTTAGAAATCCCCTCCAAGTAGCAAGTTTATCGGTTTAGACCTACATCTCTCATGCATGCATATGGGATCCGGATAGTCCAATTTAATTACAAGTGTTTAGTTAACATTGATCAGGATTAGGGAGTAATCATTATTTTCTTTGTGTTTCAATATTAATCTTCGCACTGAGCAAGCACGTGTAAATACAGATATCTTTAATTCAAATAGAGATATCTGTATTTGAAATAGAGATATCTGTATTGTAAAGTAATTGCAGATATCTCTAATTCAATTAAATATATCTCTATTTAGAACAGAGATATATTTAATTGAATTAGTGATATATGTATTTGAATTATATATACATGTATCTGTATTTAAAATGAAGACATCTCTTTTTAAACAAAATTAAAGATATCTCTATTTAAAATAGGGATATATTTAATTCAAATAGAGATATCACTATTTAAAATAAAGATACCTTTAATTGGACAAGAATTAAAGATATTTCTATTTAAAATAAAGATATCTCATTACAATTAAAGATATCTGTAATTCAAATAGAGATATCCGAATTTGAAATAGAGATATTTGTAATTTAAAAGGAGATATCTCTATTTTCAGTAGAAATAAAGATATCTGTATTTAAATTAGACATATCTTTATTTAAATAGAGATATCTTTATTTAAATTACAGATATCTCTAATTAAATAGAGATATCTTCATTTTAAATAGAGATATCTTTAATTAAATAGAGATATCTTCATTTCAATAGGTAAAAACCCAAACGGCTTGCCATACAACGTTGGATTAATGTCAGAAGTTTGACCTATGTGTTGGTTTTCGGTTGTGTTGGAGCTGATACAGTTGATTCCATACAGCACGAAACCGTATGAATATGGTTTACACCCTTTGTCTAATACCTACCATCAAATTCTAAATTTTTTACTAACCGTAGGTCCAAACATGGAGATGGATTTTCCGGATACTTGTGTGATACTTGGCGACAATGTTTATCCATTAACTTCACCCAACATAAGACAACAGATTTTGACAAGAAACGTAAGGCAGCGTCGAAAATGCTGAAAATTTAACATCATTTTGAATAGTTACAGAGTCAGAGTGGAGCATGCCATCCGAGAAATGAAATGAAATTACCGCGTAATCGGAACGCTGTGGAACGGTGCATTTATTTAAGATACGGACATTAAGGCCATTAAGGCAGAGTTATCATACAAATCTTATTATGATTTTCAGTAATATATAAAAAAAATTGAGTGATAATGTATTGCAGCTCTTGCTCACCATAGACTCTCAGGTGAGTCAAGGACATATACTCCTCGGGCCGTCTTCAAAATTCTATTGACAATAACACGTATGGTGAAAGTAAATAAAGTGAATACAATATACAAAAATATCTTTATGTGTTGAAATGTATCTATCGATTTAGTTATTATTTATTTTTTCATGATCGAACGAAATATGACATAATCCTATAATATTCGGTATTTTAGCATTTTGAGATGACCCCTCAAATAGTCGGTGTCGGTCTCGGAGTTCGCGTCTGAGGCTATGTTAGAAATGTCTAATACCCCCGCAATCTGCACGAATCAATGGTGAATTTGAACTATTAATTAGAGGCTTACTAAGATTAGCCAGAAATTAACACCGGAAAACCTGTTTATATTGACCAGTTGTCATAGCAACCATAATTTTGAGAAAAAGAAATAGGCATGCACATCTACACATGGTCCTCTTAATTTGTGTGAAGCTTAATTGAAATCAGCCTTTCGGTGTCGGAGGACTTGTCCGGACAAACTTAAAGCTATGGTTCTTATCGGAAACCCTGTTTTAGTGACCAGTTGCCATAACAACCATAGTTTTGAGAAAATGAAAGTGGTATGCACATCTACACATGGTCCTCTATATTTGGGTGACGTTTCATTGAAATCGGTCCTTCGGTTGAGAAGGGGTTGTCTGTACAAACTATAAGTTATGGTTCTTATCTGAAAATATGTTGATAGTGACCAGTTTCCATAGCAACCATAATTTTGAGAAACAGAAAGTGGCATGCGCTTCTACATATGATCATTAATATGTGTGTGAAGTGTCATTGGAATCTTCCTATCGGTTTAGGAGGAGTTGTCCGGACAAAATGTGTCTACAGACGGACGGACGGACAGACAACCTGATCCCAGTATATCCCCCTAACTTCTTTGCGGGGGTATAACAACATTAGGAGAAAGCAATCCTACTTATGACAGAACTAAACAAAGAGAGGTATTCTATGTAGTCTTTTCAGAGGAAAACAAACAATACATAGCAGATATGTATATCAAACATTAAAAACCCTCAAACGAACGCCGAAAAAATCCAACGTGGCCAAAACCTTTTTCATATCTGATCAGGGAATCAAACCCGGTGACCTAGGTGTTTATTTCAGTGCCATCTGCATGAAAACTGTAATCAAAGTACTGAAATGCAAACATCCGTAAAGGAAAAAAAATAATTCTGATTTAATTATAAAAAAAAAACAACATTTTTATGAAAGGTGAATAAAATCCATAAAGATATGTCGGTCAAACCAGACACTGAAATAAATAAAGGACAAAAAACGGCTCAAATGTCTTTTAATTGAAAAGCTGCACAGGAGAAGATTATCATGTTTAAGTCCAATAAGCTATCAAAAAGTGAGAGAGAAGATATGTTACAAACACTATCCCCTAGTTCTAAATAAGTATATCCCGATGTAGTACCTCTATTGTTAATAAACAAGTACTTTCATTATTGAAATAAATCTGAATATCAATTTTTAACACATGTTCAGTTAATCAGAAACCCCTAACAGTTAGTTGCCATTTTGTTGAATCAACTAAAAGAAACTAAACGCCTGTTCCTTTTGTCAAATTTGACTTAATTCATATCATGATATATACCAATTTTGAAAGAGATCAGTTGGAAGATGTAGATTGCCAGACAAAAACATTTACTACGAAAGAACGGTCAATGTCATGCCATAATACTCTTATCGAATTTGATGGGCATATATAAACTTAGTTTGTGTTTAAACAATTTAAAAATATATTTTAAAAAGTTTAGTTTACATTCTGGATTAACAATAGAAACCAGAGTACCTTGGGAAAAAACCTTTTTCACGATTTAGAATTAAGTGAAAGTCAAGCACACATTTTAAAGGAATATATAAATGTGTCTACCATTTCGTTTCTATTTCAATTGTTGCTAAAAAATACTCAATTTTGTTTGTTTATCCATGGAATTTGATCTGTCATCTAAATTGCAGAAAACAGTGAAACAGATTTTTATTGGTTCTATGAAAGCCTGGTCCTTTTCTTCTTCTCCTCTCTTCCTTTAAACCATTTGATAAAATGAGGAACCTATATATATGAAGCTCAGGATACGTCTGAGAAGAACTTAAAAGAAATGTGTCAATAGCAATACTTCAACAGCAAAAAAACAAGATATGGTTGCTTTTCGGTTATTTTGTTTTCCCGTTCAGACTCAAAATTGATTGGGCAAAACCAGAGACCAATCACACCCTACATGGTACAAGTTAGGGAATATCCTTCCAGTACTTTTCAAGAAAGTTATAACAAACTTCAACGGTCAAAATGAAAGATGACCACCTGTCAGCAATTTTGTTTTCCCAATCAGATTCAATATTTAAAAAAGCACAACTAGGGACTAGGTGAAAGCTATATAGGAACTAATACATAAATAACCCTCCAGTAATTTTCAAGAAATTGCGATAACAATATTCAATCCTCAAAATCCAAGATGACGACCTGTCCGCCATTTTGTTTCCCAATTACACTCAAAAGTAATTTTGCAAATCTAGAGATCTGAAGGGGAAATAACATGTGAACCATCCATTCCAAAACTTTTAAACAAATAATTATAATGAAGTTCAATTGTCAAAAGCCAGGATGGCCGCCTGTTAGCCATTTTGTGTTCGAGATTATTCTTAAATCAAATAATCTTAATTCAAGACCGCTGTTTATCTTAATCACATGAAAATAACCCATTACAGATAATATTTCTGTGTAGATTTGTTAAAATTCCATCAAGATAAACAGCGGTTTTGAATTAAAGATACATGATTAAAGAATAATTTCGATCAACTGGTTGCTATGTTTTGTTTTATCAGCTTATCATTATCAGATGGTGGACCAGTCAAATCGCCCTGCGTCCGAAGTTTGCCATCAGTCGGTACATAAACAATCCTGGCCCGACGTCGACTTCCATCATCGACTATATTATTTAAACCTATTCATTTATTAAACTTGAAGAACAAGCGAGTTGAAAAATACTTACTGTGCATACATCTCGACAGCCATTCCCCGATCTTTTCTGAACGAAAAAAATAAAATTATGAACAATAATTAAGCCATAATAAATTATTTCTTTGATTCTCATCCAAAGTTAGGTAATCAGTGTGACTAGGTGTGACTATTCATTTATTAAACTTGAAGAACAAGCGAGTTGAAAAATACTTACTGTGCATACATCTCGACAGCCATTCCCCGATCTTTTCTGAACGAAAAAAAATAAAATTATGAACAATAATTAAGCCATAATAAATTATTTCTTTGATTCTCATCCAAAGTTAGGTAATCAGTGTGACTAGGGGGGGGGGGGGTGTTGTTAACTGACGTATTCGATAAGTTTATATGAAATTAATGAACACAAGTGTTAGATTCTAATTATCATATGGTTTGAGGAACACCGTTACATTTTCAATATTTCACCTCTTTATCTATATAATTGATGGAAAGCCCACTTTCCACTTCAGAGACTCTAGCTTAGCGGGAGGTCATATATAATGATATGCCATTCACCTCTGACGTCATTGTCATTTATCTATGAAGTCTCAATTGTTTCCACAGTGACTTGAATGTTTTTTGTATGTGTGCTTTATCGTTTTTATTGAACGGCAATATTGCACTGAAGTTCTGTATTAAGCACGTATAATTGTTTCAACAAAAATTGGTTGATATCAGTTTGAAAATTGAGAAATTTATCTTTTGAAAGCTGTTTCTGTAAAGTGTCTGTTTCAAGGGTTTCATGACATGCTTGGAAGTGTCGTCATATTAGGAAATTAACGCCTCATTCATATCAGATATGATTCCCCCTCGAAAATGATGTTTCACATTAATGTTGGTTATCTAGCAAAGGGTTAAGGATGTAGGAATGTCAATATTTAACGTAAGTATGAGGTCGTAATCAAAGGTGGCATAACAAGCGTCGTTTTGTATTAATGTTGACAAAACGTTTATCGCATGTGAGAAAATTGATGAAAAAAAACTGTAATTTAGTGATATTTTTTCCCCTTTTTTACGACATGCTGCAAATCGGCGCGGTTGTCATAGGTATGTTTTGTGAAGATCGATACTTTTGTTTGTAAACTTTTCACTCCCATTATTTGCATTAATAATGGGTAAAATTTCCAAAAAACAACTGAATGATGGATTCAAGAGTCAGAAGCATCGGAGGAGACTGAAAAATATCAAGAGAGGTGTTAGATAGGATCACATTTTATATGTATTAACACCATGGACTGGAGGCATAGCAAGTTAATTGCTGAACTGACTGGTTGCTTAACGAAATATTAGAACATTGAAAGATGTAGATTTAGCTGATGGTTTATTGCCTCTTCATGTCTTAACACATATGCAGATCTATCTGGAGGCGTAAGGATAATGACCTTAGACGTATCCAACAGTTGTTTATTGAATTTTCAATTTTAGTGAAAACATTCATTAGTAATATTACCTTCTTTTGTCGAAACTAAATTGTCATATACTTATTGTAGAACTCGTAATTTGTCAACCATATTTGATTTACTTGTTTTACAATACATGTGTAATATCTAAATATAATATAACTCAAGAGTTTCATTTCCTTGTATTGTAAAGGGTGAATAAAATTACAACACATTTCCTCTTGGAACGAGTCCTTGAGAGGAAATAGTGTATTTCAACTTTTCATGCAAGCTAATTTGAACTGCTGATCTTGATAAAGATGTACAATGGGCTCAAAATCCTGGCATTGGACCGCATAGACCAGCTTTGAAAGCCATGATGTAGTTATGTACCCAACATACTTTAAATATAGACTACCCTGTATGAATGGCAAATGTACACTATCGACAAGTGACAAATATGTTGTATTAGATCTTTGAAATGCTCAATATCAATTCTTTCTTCATACTGGAAACATCATGATTGTAAAACAAAACACATACAAGATATGGCACATGCATTATTGAAATATTAAAGACTTCAGCTGTACAAAAATCAGATAGAAAACATTTTTTTCAGTTTAATTAAAACCCTTGTAAATTCCATGGCAATCTGCCAACAGACTTGTCAAGGAAAGCATTTCGGTATATTAAAAAATATATATATAGTATCCTTTTAAAACCATCATTTTTTTAAATCTAAAATTACAATTAATTGATTAAGATGAATATTTGTAAAATATTTGAAATATTCAACTGTATGTTTGAACTTACTCAAGTCTTTACATGGCCGACATCATGTTTATCACACTGCCGACTTTTTTAACAGAAGAACTTCAGTTCTTTACAAAGAAACTTATGTGAAATAAAACATATTTAATTGGTTACAAAGATTGTTAATTTGATGGTTAGTAACACTGTCCAAGTCATGTTCTATATTTGTTTTATTCCCACTTTAACCACGCTCAAGGATTAAATGTTTCTTAAATAGTTATGTTTTGCAGCATCAATAAAACCGAAATAAAATTGAAATTAGACATTCATCATTCTCATGTATACTTTTGAAGTTTGATTTTCGTTAAAAAGTAATTTCTTGTGACGTGTCATTTTATCGGAAATACAACACACATACTGAGCTATAAAGAAAATGTGGAGACCAGAAAACATTATGTGGATTCCATTTTTTCCACAGAAAACATCTGAATCACACATGGTTTTAATCTGATAAAAAACACCTTCATGTCAAATCTTCAAAAGAAGAACTTTCTGAGAAATAGAGATAACAAACAGTGTTAACATTAAAGACAGCTGGTTGTTAGCCATTTCGTTTTCATGATCAGATTCAAATTAAAAAATCCCCCCTGTGGTTTTCAAGAAATAGGGAAAACGAACTTCAATTTTCAAAATCAAAGACGGCCGACTGTCAGCCATTTTATTTTCCCTAATCAAAAATGGACCAAGGGGAACCTATACAGCAACTTTGAGAAATCGTCTTTTTTTTTAACTTTTTGAGAAATACCGATAACAAACTTCAATTCTCAAAATCCAAGAGGGCTCATCAGACTCAAAATTGATTTGGCACATCTAGGGACATGAAGGAGAACCTATATTTTTCAAGAAATAGCAAAGGCGTCCCTTGAAAATTTTTCAAGAAATAGAGAAAACAAACTTTAATTATCCAAATCAAAGATGACAGTCTAACTTTAACTTAATACTAATTCAGTTTGAAAAAAGAAATAGAATAGACAAGAAAATAATCATTTCATTATATGTCCGGATGTCAGTTCCCTTATCATAAAAAAGCATGGCCGACAACATGTTGATCACACTCATGACTTTTTTAACAGAAGCACTTCAATTCTTTACAAATATTCTTATGTGAAATAAAATATATTTAATTGGTTACTAAGATTGCTACCTTGATGTTTAGTATCACTGTCCAAGTAATGCACTGTTCTATATTTGTTTTGTTCCCACTTTAAGCACGCTCAAGCAACAACAACTGTCTGTTGTAGAACAACATAGCTCGTCTCACAAACGTTTGTCAATAAATAATTAAAAGATATCAATTGGTATTGACTTGCATGTTATATATATGCCGTGCAACACTTGCACGAAATTTTTGCTTAAATCAAAAAGTTCAAAACATGTCAAAAAGCAGTTTTTTTCCAAAACTCCCCCGGTTCAACTTCGACATGTGACAGTCTATTCTCATACCCTCATCTAAGAGTCTGGCTGAGGTTGAGATATCTCAGTCCACGGAACAGACCCGTGTTAGATTCTATAAACCCCACAGGGGTCCTGATATCAAATATCAGTATCCTAGCACAATTATAGTGATGTGTTTATGTCTCTCAACACTTAAACTGCACCAAAAAATCAAAGTTTTCGCCAGCATAAAAAGTCTAAGCCATGTGCCAGTCATCTGACTCTAAAGACTCTTACTACTATTATAGTATACATACTCAGTAGCAAGTATAGTGGTACTGTTAGCCATGGCGGTCATCGTGAATTTTGGACCGACCACAAAACTAACAATACTTGGTCAGGACCATATCAGGATCATTTCAGGTAAATACTTAATACAATTGGTGGAACTTCAGAAATTTGACTCAGGTGTTGTTCAGGAAAGCCATGACTTTACAATCTTGTTACAAAATGGCCGCAACGGCTGCCATTTCAAAGTTTTTAGGAGGCTGCAAAATAACAGCACTTTGCTGGCTTCCCTTCCTTAACATCCTCATCAATTTCTAGCCCAATGTCACCGGTGAAACTGAAGAAGAAGTTTAAAGTGTGTTTTTCAAGATGGCACAATGGCGTCCATCATGGATTTCGGACCGACCGAAAATTAACAACACTTGGTCACGACCATCTCATGATCAGTTCCGGTAATTTAGATGTGAATCCCAGTGGTAGAAAATCACTATAGTTCATCCTGACCCTTTGGGTGAGATGACCTTAAAACCAACGCCCACACAGACGCTGGGTGACAGTATCTCTGGCTGAAAATAATGATGTTTTACAGCATCAATAAAACAGAAATACCTTGTGACATGTCATTATATTACAAATACTGCACACATATTCAGATATACGGTAAAATGTGAAGACCAGAAAATAGAATAGATTCCATTTTTTCACAAAAAAATAAACAAGAGATCCAAGAGGGATATTGGCGCCAATCATTGAATGATCCATATTAGTAAAATGAAAGACTGATCTTTTGTCTTCTTTTCCCTTCTTTCACTCTTCCTTCAAAGCATTTCATAACTTTATATAACGCTATATAGCAGAAGCAACCTTGAATTGTCAAAACCTAAATTCTACACTCAAATTTGAGAAAGACCCATAATGGCTATTTAGTACTTTAGTAAATTGTTAATCGTCAAAATCCCAGATGTTTGCCAAGTTGGTCATATACAGGAATATGCATAATAAGAGATCACGGGGAACCAAGATATGAAATTTGAAATCTAGCGGTAACAAATATCAATTGTCACAATCCAAGATGGCCGCCTGTCGGCCATGTTCTTTTCCGATCGGTAACGAAATGCAGTATGCAAAACAAGTGACCAAGGGGAACTTACATTTTGAAAAACATTTTAATGCCACATATCTGTACGTTAAACATCTGAATGACACATGTTTCTAATCTGATAACAAGCAAACCTTCAGAAATCTCATAAACATCTAAGAAGAACTTTTCCGAGAAAAAGAAACAAACTGTTAAAATCCAAGACCGCTTCTTGTCATCAGTTTGATTTCATGATCATATTCAAAATTGAAATATTACTCCTACTTTCAAGAAATAGCGATTACAAACTGAATCAAAGATGGACGTCTGTCAGACATTTTGTTTTCTTGTTAAAATTGAATTGGCGCAACTAGGGATCTACACAAGAAGAAGTTAACTTTTTGTGAAATAGTGATAACAAACTTAAATTCTCAAAATCCACGATGACCAAGGGAAACCTAAACGTTCGAGAAGTATTTTTCAAAAGAGCGATAACAAGGACTGTTTATGGACTATGGCAGATGAGAGACCATGGAAGGGTGATTTGACTAGCCCACCATCTGATGACAGTGGGCTTAAACAACTTAAAAAGATAGAAGTTTAAATAGGATACAGGACATTTAGTTTGAAACAACTACAGACATTCTTGAAAAAATGTGAGAAATGTCTGCAAATCAGACGTTAAATGAAAATTCAGTACTTTTCAAGAACTGAAAATAACAGTGGTTGTTTACAGACAGACCGACGACAGGCGGACTACAGATCACGAACGCAAGGCGATTTGAACAAGACCGGGATACGACCATAGCAGGAAAATCTGTACAGGGTTGGAGTCCAAAGGTTTCTGTGGTTAAGGAGTATTTCTATAATCCACCTTATCACACTCATAGTATTTAGGATCCTCCATATTGGCACACATTGATATTTCTATGATCCAGTCCTGCTATTCTGTGTTTAAGATAACTGGTATATAGGTTGCAGGTCATTTTATATTGAAATAAATTATTTTCTTTTCAAATGACCTAGTCATCAACGAATTAACAACGTGCTTACCACTGGCCACAGCATACACAATGAAAAGTAACAGCGCGGCACCTCCAGCAAAACAAATAGCACTGATCATCAGGTTCACTGCAAATAATCAGATAAAAAATAATTCAGGATTTGAACATCTTATATATATTTCATTGAGATAAGCTTCCAAATCGTACACATTGGACTTGATACCTGAATGGATACGTGCCAACGTCAATAATTTTAATAAAGTTGATAGGCATCCACCCCAGCATTAAAACTACTGCCATGTATCTTTTAAGGTTTTATATTCATAAGACAATAGACCAGGGCCCAGTTTTTCGAAAGGTGATTAAGCTAATCACAGTCTAACAACAATTTTAAAAACCTGCTAAAATAATTTCTGGTAAAATTAACTTGACACATTTTTTTAAAAACCATGACACTCCTAAGTTTCTTCCTTCCTGCTCATTTTAAGGAATATACATACACAGGGTTTGAAGTAAAGGAGAAATGAGATTTTCACTCATCAAGCTAATTGACTTTTAAACAAGTGGACCCAAATGTCTGGGCTTTTTTCAGAAATTATGGAAAAGCAGCATCATCAACAAATTACAAATATTTCCTAACATCTACATTTTCATGTGAAACTGTAACTTTATCATAAACATCACATCTCTCGCCTTTCTATTGTCTCCATGTAAAATTCCCATTGTTTATGAAGACAAGATAATGGTATGACATTATTTTACTTAAGTTTTATTCATTCATTTATTCATTATTTATTTTATTTAATTATGGAAAGCCTGATCAGAAAGTGTTTTGAATACTTACTGATGGTTCTGCAATCATAAATCTCTGTTGGAGCGGAAATTGAAAAAGTAAACATAATTAGAACCAGTACGTCAAACATTGGTTTGAAGAAATACAGTTTCAATCAACATATCATTTGAATTAAACTTTAAAACTACACATGAGATCTCTTAAATGTGTGTATTATACAGAAATGATTAAGTATTTCACAGATATGATAAAGTATTACACAAAAATGATTAAGGATTTCACAGATATGATAAAGTATTTCGCGAAAATAATTAAGTATTTCACAAAACTTATCAAGTATTTCACAAAAATGATAAAATGTTTACAATAGTTAACTATATAGTTTGTCATTTTTTTCTTTACTGTAAACTATAGTGTGACTCTCAAAAAGAATACCGAATTCACACGAGCAACCGAATATATAGTCAGGTAGTGTCGTTAATTTATTTTTAAATGTATACACCTTGTACAGTCAGGTTACCTTGGTAACCACAAAATTACAACAAGATATAGATTACGCACATCTACAATGTATAAGAGTTATTGCCAAAACGTTTCGTTGAAATTCCCTCAGCAGTTTCGGAGGAGTAGCCGGTATATCGTTGTGTCTACAAACGGACATACGGACGGACGGACGGACCACGGACGAAGGATAATTATAATAGTGGGCTAAAATGACTTTTTTCACAAAATACATAAGAAGTAAATATATATATATTTACTGTATTAGTATCTTGGAAATTACTTTATGTTTCAAACTTTCCTATTAAGTTAAAGTAAATATTTCATAGTATCTGTTTTGTGACTAATTAAGTTACATAATTAGCTAATCGGGCAAGTGCATCATCGATTGATTTGGGTTAAGTGTATAACCAAGGGAACCAACTTTGCTGGCACAAAATGATGTATCAGTGAGTGTAATGGGAATCTTACGGCCGGCTTCTAACATTGCTTGAGACCCCACCTTCTTACCCCTGATTATAATAATTTCCCCAGCACAGCACTTGTATATATGTGCTTAGTTTAATTGAGATATCAGTGACCTTGTACTTTTACCCTCAGGCATGAAAAGCTACTCCAACTCAGCACTTTCTTTGTGAGGAAGCAGAGGTTTAATTCTGAATGTGTTTGCATCACAACAGCACTTGATATATTGTTCATAAATGTAATTTCTATTCTTTACAACAATGAACATAACCTCCATCCCTCGGCCCTGGAAGTTATCCCAAGCATGCACCTTATTTCAGAAAGCATTGGGTTATAATTCTGAGTGCAATCAGCCAATAGAACTCTAGATATTTTGCAGAAGCAAACTTAAAAATGGACAGACAAATACAGACTGATTGCTATAAGGCATCTCATCTTGTGATCATATAAGGTGAGGAGCAAATGTAAGATACATTTTCTAAAGGTTTTGTTTGATATAATAATGATTAGACTAATACACACTGTTGACAGTATTTAAAAAGTCACCATTATGCACCTTCAGTTCTGTCGGAATAATATTGGAAATTATTCTAGGTTTATCATCATTTCTTTAGACATCTGTATTAACTAGTGATAATGATTCCTGTGTCTATGTAATAAAGCCATAACACTACTTCTACTAACTTGTATTGTTATCTCTGTGTCATCAACGGTGATGTTTACTCCTGTATACCGCCCGTCAAGCTTAACGGTTGCCTTGATGTAGTATCCAGTACCAGATGATAGAGTTGTCTCATATTGGGGTGTAACATCACAGGTGTAACTGTTGGCATCTCTATCAGAACAACCTGTGTTACCAATAGAGGTACAGTTTGATGTGGAGGATGTTCCATTCTCCTCATGACCTCCTTCGGTCGGCTGGAATATATAATATACATTGAAATTAGTAGATAGAACTGTGAATGTGAATGAATGAATGAAATTAGGCAGTAAATCTGGGGGGGGGGGGGGGGGGGGGGGGGGGGGGGGGGCACCCTGTGTTACCAATATAGGTACAGTTTGATGTGGAGGATGTTCCATTCTCCTCATGACCTCCTTCGGTCGGCTGGAATATATAATATACATTAAAATTAGTAGATAGAACTGTGAATGTGAATGAATGAAATTAGGCAGTAAATCTGGGGGGGGGGGGGGGGGAGGGGGGTTGGCACCCTGTGTTACCAATAGAGGTACAGTTTGATGTGGAGAATGTTCCATTCTCCTCATGACCTCCTTCGGTCGGCTGGAATATATAATGTACATTGAAATTAGTAGGTAGAACTGTGAATGTGAATGAATGAAATTGGGCAGTAAATCTGTGCGGATGGCACCTTTTTTGTCACATGGAATAATATGTGCTGTTTTTGCAATATGAATGGACTTGAACAATTTGCAACGAGGCATTGGACATATCTTCAATGATAGAAACTATCTCAAGATGGATTTGTTTCAGGAAGTTAGGAGAATTTTTCTCGCCCTATTGGTTTGTTTTTATTAAGGCAGTTTAGTAGTTGCTGTGACGGAGATATTTAGTTTGGTGTTTTTGCAAGGTTTGTGGATTGTTTATAAGTATAAGAAAGCTCCAGTGGCAATTAACGGGGTGCAGTAAGAACAAACAGAAATTGATAGCTAAGTGCCTCTGCTTGGGGCTTTTGGTTGGCTGTATGTTATGCCATTTACTTGAATCAATGAAACGTCAATATTTTCTGTTTTTCTGCTGTTGATAAAAGATCATAACCGTTGTCTTGGTAGGTCAAAATTTTCAGTGTCAGATATATATATTTTTCAAGATGTTGAAAATATTGACGTCTGAGTTTTTTTTGTATTTTGTGTTTGACAGATATCATATGATGCTGCACGTCGCGTTTGGAAGAGAGGGTTTTAATATTTGGTTTCAGGGTTGCTGTGGGGCATTATTATGCGGAGTCGAATTAAATAAAAGTTTGGAAAAAATCTTCTTTTTTTAACCTTTTGTACTTTTTATGACCAATCTGATGATAAGTTTTTCGTGCAGGTGTTCAAAAGCATCGTAAATTTCCTTTATAATGGTACTAGGGTTCTTATATTTGGTCTAAGGGTTGCTATGGGGGTTGTTATAAACCATTATTTCCTAGGGAAGAATCTGTTTCATAATGATGCTTACTATAATGCAAACCTAACATAAATTTTACCTTTAGTTTTATTGTGAAATATAGTGATACACAAAGTGAAACAATACTCTTGTTTTGATGAGATGTAACCCTAGGTAAATGGCTGTATCAGACACCTGGATAAGTCATTAGTGTTGATAATATTATTTTATAGATGTTTAGTGAATACTATAGAAAACAGAAAATTATTAGCACAAGTACACAATGACAGTGTCCATAAATTGAAATATTTATACATATATTATATAATTATTTTATCACAAAGTAAGAGATTGTTTGCACAGATGCATAGTGATATGTATATGTGTATATATATGTGTGTTAAATATAACGTTTTAAGTGAATGATGATTATATGCATGTAATCATAGTGACAGTATGCTGTTATTATACATGTAATAAGTGTATATTTGATATTTTACGCAATAAGAAATATTTGTCACCGGTACATAGCGACACTAATTATATATGTTAGCAACATCAAGGTATTCATGTTCAATGTGAACCATTACACAGATTGACTATACTGACATACGGTTATAAGGATGGACAGACATAGTGATTTCATATTAATTCCATGTATACCTTAATGCAATGTATAGTTGGTGAATATATGTTTGTATAGGTATATTTTAGAAATTATAGTCTCCTTGTGTTATTTACATATTTTTATTTATATTTTCTAGAATATGAGTATTTTCAACATCATTAAGATCCTCTAATCCATTTAGTAAAATATTAAGATTAAAATAGTGTTGACTATGTAGGCATTCACTAAGAGTGTCCCTATGTATGTTATACTGTGGACATAAGAAGAAGAAATGATATGATGTTTCAAACCCAATGCCACAACTGCAGTCAGGGGAATCATTTAGATTATATTTGAATAGTTTAACTGGCTTGCACCGTTCCTTAATTGACATAAATTATGGTATCATGTCGAGTACCATAATTTTTTTAAGAAGTAGCTGAAGTAGTATTATTATCTATATTGCTGTTAGATATAATCTTTTCAAATACTCTAATGGAGGGTGCATTTAGGATTTCAACACTATGATCATTAAATTCACGGAAAATAGACGGAAAGTAGCTATTATAATAAGTTTCACTGTGATATAGCGGAGGGTTGAATTCCTGATAGATTACATTATGTGGTGTACCCTTTCGAAGTCCAGTAATGATTCTCCCAACTTCAACTTGTATAGATTCTAGTAAATTTTGGCTTCTTGTGAGCTATTTTCCCAGTATCGGTCTAATAAAAAAAAGAAAATAGCAATAAGAGATTTTCTGTCAACTTTGTGTTTAAGATATTTCAGAATATTAAGTCTCTTAGAGTGTTAAAGTCAAAGCACCTTACTGTAGCAATTTAAAGAATTGATCTCTATTTCCCCTAATGGACCTTGTCCCAAATGGCCCCAGGTGAGCAATATCCTCCATTCATACAACATACAACACTTACCACAAAGGACAAGCCGAGTGAAACTGCTGGATATGCACACGTCACTGTGATGGTCAAATTTTGTTCATTACTGCTATCCGGTGACAAGGTCAAAGAGGAAACTGATTGACTGGCAGTTATAGTAGGAATGGCTGAAAAATATGTTTTTAAATATGTAATAAGTTATTACATGGACCAAGTTAAAGTAATTTGGCCATGGTGAACATCAAAAACATGCGTGATGAGATTTGGAAAAAAAATCAAAAGTATATACGCATGTATTTAATCAATGTAATATACAAGAAATTGCAATGGAAGTATTTTGACTGAGGAATCAAACAAGAGGCCTAGAGGGCCTGTATCACACACTTGGATGTGACAGGCCCCTTCAGGACAAGACCCTCCATTTAAACCAAATTAGTTCCCTTCACCCATGGATGCTTCAGACCAGTATTGACAAGTTGAAAATGAAGTACTAGCTCACATGAATATCCTTATCTGTTAACACTTAGAATGTTGGTTTACTAATCAAATTATTTTTTAAGCAAATAATAAATGCCTTTGGGGCTTCCTGCCGAACTTAAAAGCACAGCTTTAAAGAAAATTGTACCTTCCCTGAATACTATGACTCATGTATGTTACTGAAAGATCTTAAAAGAGTTTTTTCCTTGCAAATCAGTCTATTGAAAGTCATAACAAGTTGACATTTGACCCAACCCCATATATTATATCATATGGAAAAGAATATTGAAATAAAATCCTTAATACTGTAACCCTGGATTACGACTTTCAGCGGCACTTTATTTTCCTTCTGTTTGTGTCGTTATCTCCCTTATAACAATAATATAGTTTATTGCAATGGCTACTATCATCATTCCGAGTCAATTTTAAGTACATATTCTTCAGAGATTAAGAATAATCATGTTGAAAATAGGTTAAAGGAAAATGTTCACAACATTATCAGGGCATTTGAATAAATTATTGTTTCTTTCTATATTCTACTCTATACTGTATAAACGTTCAAGGTTAACAAAATATGGATACTGCACAAAAAACATTTGTGTTGTGCAATTATAAGATGACAATCTGTCCATAGCATTGTGTGGCTGTCTTTCAATGTTGGAAGTCCTTTCCATGTGTCAATTTTATGTGAATCATAATTGAGCTTCTGCTTATCATAAGCAGTTTGGGACGGGAATCTGTCCAAAGAAAAGGGTGACCACCTTTCAATTATTTTTACTGCGGTTATTTGAAAAAGTGTCTTTTATTTATTTTGGCCAATTTAACTCTTTCAAACTTAAATCATGGTCAACGTCATTCATTTGAACAAACTTGGTAGCCCTTTGGTCAAGCAAGCTACAGACCAAATATTCAGTGTCTGTGCCACTTGGTTATTGGGAAGAGGTTGTTTAAAGATTTTAGCCTATTTGACCCCTGGGGTCTTACATGTAGGCCCTGACACTTGATATTTGGTCTGTGGCATGCTGAGATGTAGGGTTACAAAGTTTGTTGAAATGGATGACCTCATCAACGTCATAAAGATCATTTCTGCCTTGAATTTGTCAGGTGTGAAAAGCCCGTCAAATATTCCATGACAATTTTTAGTTGTATATTGTTTTCATTTGATTTTTTCATTTTCTTGGAAATTGTTCAGGACCATGATGAGAATGACAAAATCCAACGGAAAAGTAACTTGATAATAACACCTTAGAATAATTTGTTATAACATTAAGCTGTGATCTGAAAGTGATGGATAAATCAAGTATAACTCAGCTATTCTAATTCAGTTCAGCATAATTTCATTTCAACAAATTTTATTGACAAAATTGATGGAATATAGTCAATTGGATTGAATAACAGGCTATGCCTATGTAAATTCTCTCCATAGTGTAGATGACAGGATAAATGGACAATGTAATTATATGAAATTTAAAGATATCAATTATATATGTTAATTATTTTATATTTACCGGTATATTTGAAATGAAAAATTACAAGGAAAGAAAAAAGAAAGAACATAACATATATACATTATTATATGAATAAAGGGAGGCAACTCAGTGTTTAATTAAAAGGAATAACATAAATATTCATCCACACTTCACACACATCCAGGACACATGAAGATAATGATATTCATATTTCATATATACATAAATATACAAGGAAGTTTATTATGTACTATAAGCCATAAAGTAAACACTGACCCAAAAGTCCATGTGCTTTTATGCACAGGGTAGTGTTACCAATAGCTGGTACCAATATATAAATATGATAGTTTGCATATATGTATTTACACTGTGAGAACAAGACAAGACAGACTGGTAAACAAAACAAACACAGAAAACAAAGACAGACAAAAGACATCTAGACAAAACCAAACATGCTCAGCCAGAGACATTCAATGTCTTAGTCATATAAGAAACAGGGAGAACAGGTGCAAAATGCAAAAGGTACCCTAATTATTACATGAAGAATAGGACTTTAAAAGCTATAAGTCAAGACTATATTTATGTAGTTAGATCATGTAAAGATTAAAACGTCTGGATTTACCAATAAATAAATATACATCTTTAAGTATCTGCTTGTTTATAACTCCATCACAATCAGGACAACCTCTGAGAAAGATATTTACATCAGTATGATTATGATTTCCATAAGTATTGACAGAATTTAGAAGTGTACGTCTAAGATCGATATATTTTGGACACTCAAGAAAATAATGATGAACTGATTCATATGCAAAGGAACAAGTACAATAAGGGTTGTTAGTTAAGTGGTCGTTAAACAGATCAAAATTTAAATTACTGCAAAAATTTCTAAGTTGGCATAAGATAATATTTGCTCTTCTATCACCATCAGACTTAAAAATTAAAGCTGATTCACTATCAGTAACAGTATTGTTGTTTAGTTTGTGTTTGAAGGTTGTAATAGGGGGGAGTTAAATAGATCATTTTCAGTGTTTGCAGTGCGACACATTAGAGGAAAGAAACTGTCAAAATAGTTGTTAGTCCTGCAGATTGGTGGATTAAAGAGTCTTGTTTGTCTGAGATTGTGAGGATTGTTATTTTGATTGTTAATAAAAGGAATTAGGACATTCTGTAAGTAGTCAGGTGACAGCCCATTCATTATTTTGTACATCATTATGTGTTTATGTTTATTTCTTCTTGATGATAGAGTTTCCCAACCAAGTTCATTATGAAGTGTATTGTGTGAAGTCCCTGATCTTAGCCCTGTTATGATTCTGGCTGCTTCTAACTGGACGGATTCTAGGAGTTCCTCAGATTGTTGAGTGCAGTTATCCCATACTATGTCTGCATATTCCAAAATTGGCCTAATAAATGCTCACTTTGTATAAGTTTTAATTAAATTTGCTTGCCGACTGTGATAATTTTGTTATGCATGCTCGTAATATGTTTGATTGTACAGTTTTACTACACTGATTATCGAAATACATGCTCTTGAAGCTTATGTTTATGTTCTAAATATCTGATGATAAATAAAGTTTCTTGTATCTTGTATCTTGAACCATTCACCACCGGATGATACAGGCCCAATAACAGGTCTGAGGATTTCTAAGTTATTGAAAAGAAGCCATTTTGTCTACGATCGACGTCACACCACTGCATATACACAAATGATTTTCAAGCAGATGATCAAATTAAGTAACCACAAGTTAGGAACCTACATTTTCATCGGCATAGTAATGACGACCTTCACTATTTCATGATCTAGAGAAGGTACACCTGGAGGCAGGTTATTCAAGTCTACTAAGGTGTGAGGGGAAGTGATTGTTGCTGTAGCCATGTTCTACATGAAAATGTTTTATATGGCAGGTGTGGGTGGCGATTTATTTCACCATCAGTTTTACAGTATAACCACCAGCATTAAAACTATGCTGTTTATCTTTTTCGGCAAAGCCGTATAATTTTCTTTTGGCCCAGGATGTGACGCGACAGGTGGCGTTACCGGTCAAGATGAAGTCAATGTAGGGGTAAATGCAAAATGCAGATATGCAGTTAAAAACGAAACAGTTAAAAAGTTAAGATTGAATGTAAGCTGAATAAGTAGATTATCTTTTTGAATGACAATAATTCAAACTGATATAATTTTGTTATCCGTGCTAAAACGCATTAGTTCGTTGATTTATTTCACCATCAGTTTTATAGTATAACCACCATCATTAAAACTATGCTGTTTATCTTTTTCGGCATAGCCGTATAATATTCTTTTAGCCCGGGATATGACGCGACAGGTGGCGTTACTGGTCAAGATGAAGTATGTATATGTAGCGGTAAATGCAAAATGCAGATATGCAGTTAAAAACGAAACAAAGTTAAGATTGAATGCAAGCTGAAGAAGTGGATGTATCTTTTCAAATGACACATTAATACAATCCTATTCCTCATTTAAATGCAGTCTTCTTATCACCAAAAATGATTCAAACTGATATGCACTTTTGTTATTGTGTTATTTGTGCTGAAATGCATTAGTTCGTTGATTTATTTCACCAGCAGGTGTTCTATATATGTCCGCTCCTTGTAGTTAGTTTATTGGCTTTTCGCTTTTCGGCTAATCAGCATAAACATGCACAACACATAACACAACACAAATTTGGTAGAAGATTCATGGTAATACATATAATGAAGGATGGACATTTTTTGACATTTGATCTTGGTTTTGAAGCAGCAGTGATAATTTAGAAAGATTATTTAATTTATTTTCATTTTAATTGCAAGTAACTTGACTAGCTTGAACATAGATGGACGTATTCTATAAACATCTGTCAATGTAACGTTCCCTGAGATGATTATAAAATGGAAATGTAATTCATCCTCTATATTCCCTAAGCGGCATCTGCAGTCTTTCATTTCTAGGTATCTACCTTTCTCTGTATGAAGATCGTAAGATGATAACCTAAATTTTGCAATAATCGAAATAAATGACTCTGTTAAAGATTTTCAACGATACTACCTCTAGCAGGTATCTTTATAAAAAAAACACTTTTTCAAAATAATGATTTATATTCTGTACAAAATCATCAATCATACGTTGTTTAATATTTACATTTCAATATAAATTGTTGATTTAATACGACATTCTGGTTGAACCAGACATACCCAAAACCTATAGACATTAACATTGTTTTAACATTGCTGAATTTTGTATCAACAACAGATATATTATTGTACAAGGCTTTAAGAATGCAATTATCTTTCTCCAGTAATTTTAGTCAATATTTAACAATACTTATTTTGCGTATTATTAAAAGTGGTAATCTGCCAAATTCAAAGTAGAACATTTTATTAGGAGTACATTTTTTCACATTAAGTAATCATCTACAAAGATTTAGATGTATATTTTCTACACCAGAGGCGGCATGAAAGTCCCAAATTTCGCAAGCATAGTTTAATACGTTTGCATTAAAAGTGTCAAAAACATGTTATTTAGTCTCAACATTCAAAAACGGCATTACATATATTCATTAAGTATATTAAGTTTAAATTTGTTTAAAGGTGAAAACCTCTGACTTATATTTTACACATGACTTTACATTTTCATGAATGATTTAATAAAGGTATACATTTCGTCAGTGACCATATTTCTGGCTTCTTTGTAAAACAATTTCTTGTGATTATTACGTTTTCAAAGTCTATAAAACAACAGTACAGATATTTCTTTTGTGATAAGTACTTGTTAATTACTCCGTGGAGTGTAAAATAGCATCAGTGGTCCCAAAACAAGGACGGAAACCAAATTGGGTACCTGAAATATTATCATACTTTTCTAATTAGTCTGTTATTAAGAGAACAGGTAAACATTTTGGATGGACAGCTTGATAAGGTAATACGTCTGTAGTTATTTGTATAATAAATTTAACCTTTTTAATGTATAGAGATAATAACACTTCCAGTAAATATCGAATTGAATAATCACTTTAACATTGGCACAAAAATATTCTTAAAATTCACAAAGTATTCAATCACACAAAGTATTCAATCACACAAAGTATTCAATCAACTTGTTGTCTATGCCTGAAGACTTATTCTATCTTAAATGTTTTTAAGACATTTAAAATTTCCACCTCAGTTTTTTCACTGTCTAATTCATCAACACATTCGCTGGGATTGCCTTCCCCGTTAATTATCTTTATCATTATCATTAATTATCATCATCAACAAATTCAGTGAGCTGACTCACAAGATACTGAACTCCGAAACTCGTGTTGGTAAATGATGTTGTTAGTGTGATTCATAATGTACTTGGTTAGAAGATAGAATGTTACATTTTCAAGAAATTCATCTGAAGATTAGTTCACAACATTGTTAGATTGCTGTAAAACACCTGCTTTACCATTGACATTGACGGTAATTTTTATATGATAAACTCATTTTCACCAAAATCTATACTTACTGAATACTGTTATGGTATTTGTTAACAGTCTGACTGCCATGTCTCATGGTCCAAACGCCTTGGTCACTGGCTCTGGATACTGATGGTATAGTGTATTTCATTATTCCAGTTGTCAAATCCTGTGTAAAGTCTTCATGGCATGTTCCACTTTTACCTCCAGAGGGGGCTAAACAGGATGCAGCTAGTGATGTATCTGGTCTGTACAGAGTCACTGCTGAATTGATTGTTCCAATATCCAGGATGATATCCAAAGACTCATCAGATACTGGAAATTCCCTGCTCAGAGTAATAGGTACACTAGCTAGTGTTTGAACTGGAAAAAAAAAAAAAGTTCACACAATCTTCTCAAAACAGAGACATTATATTAAGTGTCTTATTTTAAAGAGAAATGCCTCATTTTGGAAGCATTTTAAATTTAAGTTTTAATTTTTGAGTAACATAAAAGCAAAATAAGGTCAAGCATTACTTATAATGGGGCTCGTTACAAATCACATTGGCTGTTAATTGGACGTTTAACAAATAAACCAAATCTCATACAGATGTCTCGAAATACCTGCAGTTTAAAAATGAAGCTTAAAGAAACACAATATTGTTCCTTAATTCATAATACCTAAACACCATATTTCATTGAAATTGAACATTTACATCAATCAGACGACTGCATTTTTTAAAAATCAAGAAATGGTAGTTGTATTTGTAGTTTTATGTATAAACGGCATACAAAATTTTATCAAACAGACAGTATCTACCCTTTTGACCAATCAGAAGCTTCCATTTTCTTATCATGCCCGCCAGACTTTTTGAAACCTTTGCCATTGTATCTCTGGTTTATCGTCCTATCAACAGCCAGGGACATTGAAGGACGTGCCAGGTTTTTGAGGTGAAGGAAAGTCGGAGTATTCAGAGAAAACCGACGACCTACGGTCAGTACTGGGCACCTACCCCACATGGGTTTCGAACTCTTAACCCAGAGGTGGAGGGCTAGTGATAGTGTCGGGACACCTTAACCACTCCGCCACCACGGTCCCATCCCCATATAACACTTTTCAGTAAAATCATACATCATCTATATTTAGACCAATCAGAGGCCTCCAATATTACCAAGGTATTTCAGCTTTTCGAACCTGTTGCAATTGAATTCAATAAGATATCCTTGAAAGCTCCTTTGTTCCAAATTTCAGCAAACCTAGGCAATAATCAGAAGCCAGAAAACGGTAGCTTATTTAATCTACAAATCAAAGTCACGGTCGTATATGAAATGTTATAATGCACTAACAACCCAAATCGGATATTCAATACTTTGAATGATATTATCTTCGGAGTATTTAAAGTCACTCCTGATCTTTTTTCTTCTTTTTTTTCATCTTTGAAAGAGAAGAACACATTTGACCCTTATGTCAAGGTCATTCATTCGAACAAACACTTTCCTCAAGCATGCTACAGACCCAAAATCACGTCCATGGCCTACTTGGTTATTGAGAAGTTGTTAAAAGATTTTTGATCCATGTAACTTTGAAGGTAGGTCAAGGTCATTTATTTGAAGACACTTGGTAGCCCTTTACCCCAGCATGCTACACATGTATATATCAGGTTTCTGTGACTCTGCGACAGTTTTTGAGAAGTTTCATTTATTTTAATTTAAAAAGATGATGATAAAGTAACCAAAAGAACACACGAAAGAAAATTAAAATGAAGATATGTATTCAACTTCTGCCAAAACAAAATACAAACAGAAAAGTGTTGCAGTTTTGTTGGTTCGTTTTGAAACGGGGGTTGACATTCATATGTATGCATTATGTATATATATAACAATACCAATACTGACATCAAACCCCATTACAACAATGCAAAGAGGCGGAAAGTGTTCACCTGCACTAAAGCAAAATGGGCATTGTTAATATGTATTCAATTGTTCGTTTCAAGTACTCTTGTTCTTGTGCAAAGTAATAGACTATGATGCATACTCTTGTTCTTCTGCAAAGTAATAGAGTATGATGCTTGGCTCCAGTAATTTGAGATGATAACCCGTATATAGAACATGTGCTAAATAAGTTTTACCACTCCACCAAAGCTGAAATAAATTGGTGTAGTGAAGACTGGAACACGTACAAGACACAAAAGTAATACACAGAAGGTTACTCAATCATGTAAATGGGAATATGTCCACAATAATCAATTTTCTCGGGTGACGAGAAAAGAATCTGGAAGCATGTGAAGACTAAGAAGACAGAAAACATCGTGATTGCATCTCTTCTCAAGGAATGATAGATACATCAGGAAAGCAGTTTAAAGGCCGACATCTTGAATTATAAAATCACATCACTATTCTCTATGGAAGAGGCAAGTGAAAACTTTCCAGACCTTGGGCATAGCACCTACCCAAAGATAATCGATATTGCGATCTCGACAGACGGTGTACAAAAACTACTCTCCAACTTAAACACCAGTTAAGCCAGGTTGCTCTTCCAAACAGAACCCAAAAAACGATGCTCCGCACAGCTCGCTCACTCCTGCCATCAGCCATATATCCTGAGGACCGGTACATTACCACTGGATTGGAAAGGACCTTGTGTTACATCCATGTAAATGTAGTAAGCATGAAGCTGTGAGTTATAGACCTGTTTACCTTACTTGTGTCTGTTGTAAGGGGTGGTAGAGAATTTGTGTATCCCGAGCCGAGCCCGAGCTTTAGACCCGAGCTCGAGCTTTGGATATTTTCGTTTTTCTCCTTCATTACTGAATGGATTAATGTGATTTTTTCTACCAAGATTTGATTTCAGGTTTTAAATCAATCCGTGTAAGTGGATTTTCTTAAAATGTATTTTAACGTCCTAAATCGACGATTTTTATTTTTTAGGGGGAGAATTTGTGTAGCCCGCAATCAAGCGTGACTTTTCATGTTTTTTGCTAATTATTTCCGTAGGTAAAAGCCTATATATTAATGATTTTATAATTTCAGATTGGGACAAACATGCAATCGTGTTGCTGGTATGCTGTTTCGCATAGAACATGCAAACCGTATGGGCATGTCCAACGCAGCATGTACATCATTACCCTGTACATGGACTGTCTCTGGGGAGAAGGTGAAGTATGGCCAACAAAAAGTTTGTGACATGCTTCCAAAAAAGTCAAAACATGGAAAATCAGGTAATGAATTTCAAAACAATTTAATTTATATTCTAGATATTTAAACAATGTGAATACAAATTCAAAATTCTTCAATTTAACTTTGAAGATGATAAGAAATATGGTTGTACAATTGAATTTAATATTGCATAATTCATACAACACAATATACTGTCAGTTAAGATACATGTATTATGAAAAAAAAAATTAAGAAATTTGAGTAATAAATTTTCATTTAATAGTACTGTGTTATGCTATGATTTCATATGTTGACCATCTTATGTACCTGTCTGAAATAATAATTAAAATTAATGATCTAATTTATTTCCAGTTTCTAGCAGACCCTTATAAATTAGTGCCAGGAAAACGCTTTTCCAGCCAATCTCCCAGCCTTCACAAGGGAACAAATTGGAGAGCCTTGGAGAAGCTCTATTAGAAATTTTGCCAAATGCGTGCCTTTATAAAGGTTTGTAAAAGATTGACCGATTCTTCAGGGTTTTTTCTCTACTGTAAGCATGTGTGAAATCAATGTATTTAAGTGTAATTATAAGTGAAAATAATTCAATTCTTAACTGTTCAACATTTAATTTACACTGATCATTCTTAAAAATGTTTCAGCATCTGGAAGTATATCACAATATTACAATACAGTTTTGAAGTGTGTATATCAATGAGGGTAACTTATCACTTGTGAAATCATTTCACAGGCATTTATGGATGCATAGATACATATGCCTAGCACAAATTTGAATTTCATCTACAGTTGGAAAATTTAACACTCATATGCTACTTTAATAGGTTATGTTTCCAAGGTGGACAGTACAAGTGTGGAGCTCAAAAGTCGAAGAGACAAGACAGAAAAAAACTCAATTGGTATGAGTTCAGTTGAATGCAATTTCATCAGCATTTTTTCATCAGAAGATGAATCAGTGATTCATATTTAATAGCTGTTGAGATTCAATTATAAAGCAACACAGGAAAATTCAATCCAGCTTACAGCCATATTCTATGTAATATAATTCACTAATAAAGGATGGAATAAGTAAAGAAATACATATTTCATGTGCATGCAAGCCAGGGATAACTTATTAACTTGGGTATCAAATATATAAAAAAAAACTTTTTTACATTTACAAACACATCAAAATACAAAAATGGGATTTATTGTATACCAGGTACATTCATAACGTAAATTGATCTGAATTGAATCCATATTTTGTTTTGCAGGTAATATTTTGTCCTCCAATGACAAACCTGTGTCAAATGTCCCATGTCAAAGTGCCAAAACACCATCTGAAATCGTTGCAAAGGACATTCAATGTATGTATATTAGGATTAAGCATTGTTATTTTACTTGTACTCTTGTAGAGCAGGTCATTGTGTGGGTTTCCAAATATATATCAATACTGTAATAAAAGGGGAAAAAAGTAAATATATAATAAATTATGTATCTAATTACATGAACATCCTCTTTTAATTTGATATGATATTTCAATAATTCCAATAATATAGGTTTGAAAAAGAAAGGAAATTTTTAACATCAGTCAATCAGGATTTATTTTTATTTCCTTCGCTAAGCTCAACTTTTATTATATCTGCTTAGATATGGATACTACTAGTACTGCCATCAGCAGCATAGCTGATGAACGGTTTAACATCGGTCAGCATGCTCAGAAGTTTACGGAGTCTGAGGTAGAGGCTTTCTTTACTTTGCTTCCATGCCTTGAAGAGAAGGAAATCATGGATTTGGCAAAGGCAACAGAGCAGCAATTTCAGTCTCCAATCTGGCATGCTGCTCGTAAAGGCCGCATTACAGCTTCTCGGTAAAGACTAGAAATTACTTAATATTACTGAATAGTAGAAAGTGGTATACAATCATTGATCTCATTATATATATTACTGCCTTTCAGTACTTTCAGGCTTTCTATGCAATCCAATAATATGTGTAACTAAATATTACAGTGTCTTGTTATCTTTGACAAAATTATATGAATACAGTATATTAATCAACCACAAACAGTGTAAAGTACTAGTAGTACTTTTAGCTCAAGGTGAAAGGCGATCAAAGTTTAAATCTGTCTGCAGTGATTGAAGCAATTCATTGATATTAACAGTAGTGATCATGAGTGGGAAGATGTTTGCTTGACACCCTAACCTATTATATGGTCTTGAATATTCATCAGCATTATAGATGTAAATTTAAAGGGGACCTTATTTATACTTCTTTCAGGTTTTATGCAGTGGATACAAAGGTGAATACCATCAAGAAAGCAGCCATGGAACCTGACACTTCATCTATTCTTAAAGTGCTGAAGGGTGAATCCAGTCTATCAGGTAAAAATAATCTTGATAATGTAGATATCAAAAACAGGGGTCTCTTGCTGCATGGGATAACCTTTTTTCTTTATCTGTAAACAGTGAGCATCTTTCTTAGTGTGTAAAAAGAACATATCTCCTTAAAAAAATATTTGGTATGCATTTTATTCCATGTTAATTTTAATTTTTGTATGTTGAAACTAATTAAGCCTTGTATAAGATTAGTCACGGTTACTCACAAGGAAGTCTAACAATCACTTCCTTAAGTTTCACATATAAAAAATATTATGAATATAAAGTTTCAGTGTATTTTCTTTGAAATGAGTTGCGAATCATCCTGGTTTTTATTGTCAATTAGTCAATTTTATTATGAATACAAATTTAAATTACATGTTCATTTACAGATAATCCAGAAAAACTGACCAGGGCCATTAAACATGGACAAGAAATGGAGGCTGTTGCCAAAAAAGAGTTTTTTGAATCGAACAAGAAAAAACATCAGAACTTAACTGTTGATAACAGTTGCTTTTTCATCCATCCACAAAAACCTTTTTTGGGAGCTAGTCCCGATTTGTTAACTTCTTGCTCTTGTTGTGGAAAGGGGGTTGTAGAGATAAAATGTCCTGTTATCCCACCTTGTTCTAAATGTACCACAAAAATGTGTTCCTGTCCAGACAGACGTTTGAAGTGTTTTCAATATGTAAATGGTCAACTTTCTTTAAAGGAAAACCATGCATATTTTGGTCAAATTCAAGGGCAAATGGCTGTAACAGGACGACATTTCTGTGACTTCTATGTATATACTGCATATGCCACATATCAGCAGAGAATTAAATTCAATTCTGCATTTTGGATAAATATGTCCAATAATTTGGAGTATTTCTTCAAAAAGTACATGATTCCGGATATGCTTAAAATCTCCACCACAGACTTCGGAGCAGCAAATGTCAACGAAGATGTAGAGGACATGGAAACTGAGGATATATTTGGAGAAACATATTTTTGTCCATTATGTCACCAGAAAATTTTAGAAGATGAGAACATCAATAGTTTTGGGGCAAGGAGTGTGTGCTGTGACTTGTGTGATAAATGGTATCATTTCAAGTGTGTCAAAATGACCAAATCTTCTCTTAAGTCCCTAGGTGACTGGTTATGCCCAACATGTATGTTTGTTTGAAAGTGATATATGGTTTTTGCATTTCATATATCTTTCCTATATTGTGATGATTCATCTAAAACTGTAAAACTTTAATCTGTACACTATCTTTGTATGCATGTGTAAAACCATAAACAAACTGTCACATGTTCACATTAATAACGGTTGTAGCAATGCAATTAAAGACTTAACAATGTTTATTTGCTATACCTTGGTAAAGGAGGATACAGATTACAGATACCTGCAACAACCAAAACAACATCATCTAAATGATGTAACAATGTTAATGGTAGTTCATTCTTCAATATTCGAAAGTATTTCATTCTCCTAATGGCTTGCTCAATGTAAATTATACGATTTGCAATTTGTTTGGTTTTCTTTACTTCTTCTTTTGTGAACTGTGCAGTACCACGCCTACCAGGGGGGACAAGTAATTCAGCTTGCAGAAGTGCAAGGTCTTCAGCGATTGGAAACCCACGATCAGCAAGAACTTTGTCAAAGGGTTCTATTATATCAAGAAAACCACAATGGTTAGTAATATGCTTATCACTTGTTCGTCCACCCCATCCTTTTGAAACAAAGTTAATCATACCTGCTGGGGTGATACTAATGAAGTACTTGGCAGTGTTGTGATGTTTGTAATCACTCCATGTATTTGCTCGTACTGAAAGATTTTGTGGAGTCTCCAGAAATATTTCTGTGCAATCAATGATGTGCCTTACAGACGTATATGTCAAATTCTCAAATGAGGGGGGTAAATTTTGCCTCACAACATCTTTTGGTGGATTGAACACTAAAGTTCCAAGAAATGTGGCCAACAGTTTGGTTCAAGTAGTAAATATATTTGAAACAGTCTGTTTTGAAATCCCAAATTTCAATGCAAATTCCTGATTCAGTGTACCCAATCGTATTTTCATCAGGGTCATCAACATTTCATCCTTGGATGAAAGACATCGTCTACTAGTTAGGGCTTCGTTTGTACCTAAGAGGGTTACAGACAAACTTTACAAATGTGCCACTATGGCAGTATTTCATGTGTGTTATACTGGGCTTTATGACATTGAAGATGGCATCAAAAGCTTTAATTGTTGGTATTCCTGTATGAAATTTCATGTCTTTGTCATTCAAGATACTATTGTATCCAAAAGGCTTCTTCACCTTTTCCTGATAAATATTGTTCAATTTTACCAGTTCTTGACTTAGAGTTTGGACTTGTTTTTTCAGATATTTTAAATGAGAATTTTTGTCTAAACATGATGAGCAGCCTTTGTCAACATCAACATACACATGATCATGATGGACAATAGTGCTGTCTGCTTCAGCTTCAATGTCATGTTGATGTATAATGTTGTCGACTGTAGTTTTGTGACTGTCTTGTTTTTGTTTTTTTGGTTGAGGTGAATCTAAATCTGGAATAATCATCCTAGTTTTTGGAGGCTTACGAGGCGTTATCTTTTTGATGGTCTCATACCCTAAAGGAGCGTTGGAATTGGATTTTCCTCTGATGGAAAACCATTCTCAAAATGAGAGGAACAGATTCTAGGGTCTGTATTGGGTTCCCATATTTTTGTTGGATTTCTTGGGTTTCTGCGATTGACGGCTTTTGTCCAAAGCATGCAGAGGGAAGATTCACTGGGGAAAGAAAAAAGTTTAAAAGGAGGCTTGCATGTACATGGGTCAGTACCATAGTTACTTGAATGAATCACGCACAACCTACTTTTCCAAATGTTTAGTCTGTATCCACCATTGGAGCACCCACTAATGAAACACATTCGTTTTGACATTGCTGTTTATGATAATGAAATACACCAAAAGAAAAGCAAAGATAAAATAAGCATGCATTTACAAGAAAGTGATAATGTCACAAACATTTATTATCATATTATTACTCTATGTATTTTGTCTAAAACAGATTGTCAACAAAGTAATGTCAATATGTAAACTTCTATTTGCAGTGAAAAATGTCAACATTTCAATGCAATACATTAACACAGTTTATTACACTGATAATCTGTATTTGTTCATTATCACGACACAGTTTTAGCAAACAATGTGCTTGTAAAGATTCTTAGCAAGGAATGTAGTTATAACAGCAAGCAATCAAATAACGTTGAGCAACATGCAGTGCAATGATGCAGGCAAGTAGGAGTTTAAAGCTGGCACGTTGACAAGATGAGAAGTTTGAGAATGGTTCAAAGTTGAATCTAGCAAAACATTTAAGCAGATTGGCACGATAAGCATGTTTTAACACATGGATGACATGTTGTTGCATAGGTGAAATGGTGCAGACATGGTTAGTTCTTGAAACAATAAGCATTCTTAAACACATGGATGACATGGTGCATAGGCTAGGTGATGCTGACATGGATACAGGTGCTGACATGGTTAGTTCTTGAAACAATAAGCATTCTTAAACACATGGATGACATGGTGCATAGGCTAGGTGATGCTGACATGGATACAGGTTCACTGGTAGGAAGAACAAGCAGGCTATAGTTAGATGTCAATCAAACATGCATGCATGTTTGTATCTGTATGATACATAGCAGTATGCAGTCTAAAATCCACCACCACAAATATCTGCAAGTCAATATAATATATTGTAAATATGACATATTGTATGGTATTGTTAGTAGTAACAAGACAATGTATTTTGTAGATGTGTACAATGTGTATATATATAAATAGTGTTAGTAGTTATACAGTACATGCATACATGTATATATAATAGTGTTAGTAGTAACAAGACATAATGTGTATTGTAGATACATAATAGTGTTTGTAGTCACAAGACATAACTGAGGAAGTTAATGGCCATTATAAACAGTACCAATCACTGATTTAATATCACTAAGTATCACATCTAGAAAAAACTATTATGAATAATAAAATTCAATTTGCCTTGTATATATACTTTGCTTTTTACTTAAAAATGAATTAAACTTTGTTATACTTTGAAAAGTGAAATGTTTTCTTTTCATTGGTGTCGATTCATTTCAATAGGACTATATGTTCAGCTTGATTTCCTCGAGGTATGTGTCTGTGATGAACCGTGGTGACCAACAAAGTATACCATCCAAGTTCTATGATTAAATGTAAGACCCATAATTTAGGCCATATGGTAATCAATGCACTTGTCAAAATATATACAAAACCATACACTAGTGACGTGACCCTCTGATTAAGATCGCCAGCCAGCTAAGCGGGTCAGGCTAACAAACGATCGTAATTTGTCATGATCATTGTAATATTTTTATTTGGTGGCATAAATAAAACAGAAAACTCTTCCAGTTAGTGTTATGAACAACGAACAATTTATACCTTTCGATTGTCAACGAACAGCGGCTCTAATATGTAAACTATCGACCACCAGCAACGTGTATTGAATGGAATCCGGAAGTGTCTTTACTCCGATCAAAGGGCACGTACATGTAACTCTAAAATTCCAATATGGCGGCTTTATGTGGATAGGTCTATTAAGGCCTTCAAAAATCATTTCATGAACTAAATTGCCTCCCTCACCGTGGACATTTATCTTCAGCATTAAAAGCGTCCATGTACCATACTGCAGTAAAAAAGGCCGTGTTGACGGAACAGAAATGATCATACGCCTCAGATACAGAATCTTTATTTCAAAGTCGAGCATATAATACAGATAAAGCCATAGAGCCAGTACCAATCCAGTTATCAGTTATGGTTTTGAATGATGCAGTTTTATAATACTTACGAAGAAGTCCCAGCGCCGCCAAAGTGATAAAATGCAGTAAATCCATTCCGATATGAATTCAGTAACACAAAGCTGTTGATATATTCTCTAGATATTTAAGAAGCTCGACTTTCGGCACATTTTCTGAACCAGGAAGAAATTTTCTATTATTCCAGAATATAAACCGTTGAGTTGGCGATACTACATTGTTATCCGACTCTCTATGTATATTTGGATTAAGTGTTTTCGACTGTTTCCTATCTAAATTGCTAGAAAATTGCACCAATACTGCCAGTGCTCAAAATATAATCAATAGTTTTGACTGTTAGCCGGCGAAGAACATCGGAACGCATACAAACATCTAAATGATTATCATGAAGTCTTTCTGATCGTGATTTGTAAACAATATCCCTAGCAATCGGGAACCGTCGGCCCTTTCCGTAAACGATTTTAAATTCACTTTTATATTGGAATGGATCAGTATTGTATGGGGTTGGATCAGTATTTAATGTCGGCAGATTAGTATTTTATGGGGATAGATCAGTATTTTATGGCAGTAGAATAATATTTTAAGAGTGGTGATGCAATGCATTGATATAACTGGAGATACATAAGTATTAAAGGGCAGTATAGATATTACTTAAACGATATTACTTGATGGGTAGGCCTAGTGATATGTATATTATTTGGTTAGGTCAGTATTTTATGGGGGTAGGTCAGAAGTATATAGAGGCAGGTCAGCATTTTACGGCAGTAGGTATTACTTATGCGGTGATGATATGTATATTATAGGGGGTAGGTCAGTATTGTATGGGGTAGGTCGGTATTTTACGGCGGTAGGTATTACTTATGCGGTGATGATATGTGTATTATTTAGGGGTAAAACAGAAGTATAAAGAGGTAGGTCAGTATTTAGTGGCAGTATATATTTCTAAACAGTGATGATAGGTCAGTGTTGTTGAGGGTTGGCCAGTATTTTATGCGGGTCGGCAGTATTTCATGGGGGTAGGTCAGTATTTTATGGGGGTAGGTCAGTATTTTATGGGGGTCGGTCAGTATTTCATGGCAGAAGATATCATTTAAGCGGTGTTGAGATATGTATATTATCGTTGTCGCCGTATCCAAATCATCATCATCATCATCATCATCTTTTATTATTTCATCCAATTTATCACTCCACAACATCAGCATTTTCACCAAACTCATCACCATACTCAAAATCATCATTTTCATTCTTATCATCATCTTAAACTATTTCACAAAAATCACTGCAATCATCATCATCTCAAGCAATTTCACCATCATTTTCATCCTCAATGCAGCTCGCGCCCTCGTTCCATGAGAGGACTGACAGCACAACAGTTTTGGAAACAGAGCAAATTCCTTTCAGCAAAACAGCACCACTACCAGCCCCGATACCTAGCTACAAACATTCATATGTGAAATGTCAGCTTGTCACCAAACGACCTCAGGACTCTACGTCCCATAGCATGGCTAAATGACCAGATAAATAAAAAAAAAATACTCACCTTTAGATACAACACATTTCTTAATTAGTTTCTTACCTTTCAGGCTTAACCTTCAGCAGCAGCTAAAAGTAAGCAATATCAAGCCATTACACATAATGAAATTTTGTAAGCATATATTATAGTACTTTATGTGTATTTGTCAAATTTACTAAATAGTGATGGTGTGAATAAGCTCATTATGACCTGATATATATAGTTCATTGTCACTATTAATGTTTTTTGTCATCTTTAGGTGCTGCATTTATACTTGGGCTTACTGTGCAAAAAGAGTGCAATGTTAGACATCTTCATTCATGCCACATCTTGCCCAGCTTCTTCGCCTTAAAATGGGAGACTCAAAACTACCAATCATGACTGTATCCCAAAGCAGGTGTTGATGAAATATTGATAAATTCATTGATAATCATAGAAACTTGAATACAACTAAAACGTGTCTACAAACCTTATATTACTACCTATGAATTATAGAATTTAACAGAATAAATTATGTAAATTTCACTTCATAATGCGGAAGCTGTGACAAAGAACGCGCCATCACCACTGATGATGCAGCGTCATGTGATACAGGCAGCATGCACTTCAGCGTCTGCATCAACAACCCATCAAGAGAAGATTGGAAGATGTTACCTGCTATTGTGTTTGAACCCAGTCAAATCCAAAAAGAAGCATCAGATGACCCAATGTCCCTCATGTGAAAAGTGAAGTCATAAAGTTTGTCTGTGTCTGGATCAAATAGTAAGGACATGCATCTTCTGTTTCTAGAAAGGTGTTCTGTGATATTCGAGCAGTCTACACTCATGCACATGAACAATTGGTCTAAAGTGGCAAATGGAGTGAGTGACTAGATACACGAGGATGAGTTTGTCATTACAGCAAGTGACGTTAAAAATAACTTGTGTTAAACTCTTATGACCAGTTTGAAATGATATAAGCATTTCTTTGCGCTAATGACTTTAGTTGTTGAGGCACACTGACAAAATATTGTGATGAGGCTATCATGAGTGTCTATATAGTGCCACTACTGCAAAATCATTAATTATACTTACTGTAAGATTGATACATTCTAGGAGAGGTAGTTACTATAGGATAGAGGTTGTTACTATAGAAAAGAAGTTGTTACTATAGGATAGAGGTTGTTACTATAGAAAAGAAGTTGTTACTATAGGATAGAGGTTGTTACTATAGGATAGAGGTTGTTACTATAGAAAAGAAGTTGTTACTATAGGATAGAGGTTGTTGCTATAGAATAGAGGTTGTTACTATTGGAAAGAGGTTGTTACTATAGGAGGCTGTATAATAGAGGTAGTTATTGTAGGAGGCTGTATGATAAAGGTTGTTACTGTATGATAGAGGTAGTTACTATAGGATAGAGGTTGTTACTATAGGAGTTTGTATGATTAAGGCTGTTACTGTAGGATAGAGGTTGTTACTATAGGAGGCTTTTTGATAAAGGTTATTACTGCATGATAAAGGTTGTTACTTAGGAGGCTGTATGATAGAGGTTGTTACTATAGGATGATGTATCATATAGGTTGTTACTAAAGGATATAGTTTGTTACTAAAGAAGGCTGTATGATAAAGGATGTTACTATAGGAGGGTGTATAACATAGGTGGTTAATGTAGGAGGCTTATGATAGTGGTTGTTACTAATGGAGGCTGTATGATAGAGATTGTTACTGTATGATAGTGGTTGTTACTGTAGGAGGCTGTATGATAGTGGTTGTTACTGTAGGAGGATGTATGATAAAGGTTGTTACTGTAGGAGGCTGTATGATAGTGGTTGTAACTGTAGGAGGATGTATGATAAAGGTTGTTTCTGTATGATAAAGGTTGTTACTGTAGGAGGCTGTATGATAGTGGTTGTTACTGTAGGAGGATGTATGATAGAGGTTGTTACTGTAGGAGGCTGTATGATAGAGGTTGATACTGTAGGAGGCTGTATGATAAAGGTTGTTACTGTAGGAGGCTGTATGATAGAGGTTGTTACTGTAGGAGGCTGTATGATAGAGGTTGTTACTGTAGGAGTCTGTATGATAGAGGTTGTTACTGTAGGAGGCTGTATGATAGAGGTTGTTACTGTAGGAGGCTGTATGATAGAGGTTGTTACTATAGGAGTCTGTATCATAGAGGTTGTTACTGTAGGAGGCTGTATCATAGAAGTTGTTACTGTAGGAGGCTGTATCATAGAGGTTGTTACTGTAGGAGTCTGTATCATAGAGGTTGTTACTGTAGGAGGCTGTATCATAGAAGTTGTTACTGTAGGAGGATGTATGATAAAGGTTGTTACTGTAGGAGGATGTATGATAGAGGTTATTACTGTAGGAGGATGTATGATAGAGGTTGTTACTGTAGGAGGCTGTATGATAGAGGTTGTTATTGTAGGAGACTGTATGATAGAGGTTGTTACTGTAGGAGGCTGTATGATAGAGGTTGTTACTGCAGGAGGCTGTATGATAGAGATTGCTACTGTAGGAGGCTGTATCATCGAGGTTGTTACTGTAGGAGGATGAAGGATAGAGGTTGTTACTGTAGGAGGCTGTATGATAAAGGTTGTTACTTTAGGAGGATGTATGATAGAGGTTGTTACTGTAGGAGGCTGTATGATAAAGGTTGTTACTGTAGGAGGCTGTATGATAGAGGTTGTTACTGTAGGAGGCTGTATGATAGAGGTTGTTACTGTAGGAGGCTGTATCATAGAGGTTGTTACTGTAGGAGGCTGTATCATAGAAGTTGTTACTGTAGGATAGAGGCTGTATGATAGAGGTTGTTACTGTAGGAGGGTGTATCATGGAGGTTGTTACTGTAGGAGGCTGTATGATAGAGGTTGTTACTGTAGGAGGCTGAATGATAGAGGTTGTTACTGTAGGAGGCTGTATGATAGAGGTTGTTACTGCAGGAGGCTGTATGATAGAGATTGCTACTGTAGGAGGCTGTATCATAGAGGTTGTTACTGTAGGAGGATGAAGGATAGAGGTTGTTACTGAAGGAGGCTGTATGATAAAGGTTGTTACTTTAGGAGGATGTATGATAGAGGTTGTTACTGTAGGAGGCTGTATGATAAAGGTTGTTACTGTAGGAGGCTGTATGATAGAGGCTGTTATTGTAAGAGGCTGTATGATAGAGGTTGTTACTGTAGGAGGCTGTATGATAAAGGTTGTTACTGTAGGAGGCTGTATGATAGAGGTTGTTACTGTAGGGGGATATAGGATAGAGGTTGTTACTGTAGGAGGCTGTATGATAGAGGTTGTTACTGTAGGAGGCTGTATCATGGAGGTTGTTACTGTAGGAGGGTGTATCATGGAGGTTGTTACTGTAGGTGGATGTATCATGGAGGTTGTTACTGTAGGTGGATGTATCATGGAGGTTGTTACTGTAGGAGGGTATCATAGAGGTTGTTACTGTAAGAGGGTATCATAGAGGATGTTACTGTAGGAGGCTGTATCATAGAGGTTGTCACTGTAGGAGGCTGTATCATAGAGGTTGTTACTGTAGGAGGATGAAGGATAGAGGTTTTTACTGTAGGAGGCTGTATGATAAAGGTTGTTACTTTAGGAGGATGTATGATAGAGGTTGTTACTGTAGGAGGCTGTATGATAGAGGTTGTTACTGTAGGAGGCTGTATGATAGAGGTTGTTACTGTAGGGGGATGTAGGATAGAGGTTGTTACTGTAGGAGGCTGTATGATAGAGGTTGTTACTGTAGGAGGGTGTATCATGGAGGTTGTTACTGTAGGAGGGTGTATCATGGAGGTTGTTACTGTAGGTGGATGTATCATGGAGGTTGTTACTGTAGGTGGATGTATCATGGAGATTGTTACTGTAGGAGGGTATCAAAGAGGTTGTTACTGTAGGAGGGTATCATAGAGGATGTTACTGTAGGAGGCTGTATGATAAAGGTTGATACTGTAGGAGGCTGTATGATAGAGATTGTTTCTGCAGGAGGATGTAACATAGAGGTTGTTACTGTAGGAGGGTATCATAGAGATTGTTACTGTAGGAGGCTGTATGATAAAGGTTGATACTATAGGAGGCTGTATGATAGAGATTGTTTCTGCAGGAGGATGTAACATAGAGGTTGTTACTGTAGGAGGGTATCATAGAGATTGTTACTGTAGGAGGCTGTATGATAAAGGTTGTTTCTGTATGATAAAGGTTGTTACTGTAGGAGGCTGTATGATAGTGGTTGTTACTGTAGGAGGCTGTATGATAGAGGTTGATACTGTAGGAGGCTGTATGATAAAGGTTGTTACTGTAGGAGGCTGTATGATAGAGGTTGTTACTGTAGGAGGCTGTATGATAGAGGTTGATACTGTAGGAGGCTGTATGATAAAGGTTGTTACTGTAGGAGGCTGTATGATAGAGGTTGTTACTGTAGGAGGCTGTATGATAGAGGTTGTTACTGTAGGAGGCTGTATGATAGAGGTTGTTACTGTAGGAGGGTATCATAGAGATTGTTACTGTAGGAGGCTGTATGATAAAGGTTGATACTATAAGAGGCTGTATGATAGAGATTGTTTCTGCAGGAGGATGTAACATAGAGGTTGTTACTGTAGGAGGGTATCATAGAGATTGTTACTGTAGGAGGCTGTATGATAAAGGTTGTTTCTGTATGATAAAGGTTGTTACTGTAGGAGGCTGTATGATAGTGGTTGTTACTGTAGGAGGATGTATGATAGAGGTTGTTACTGTAGGAGGCTGTATGATAGAGGTTGATACTGTAGGAGGCTGTATGATAAAGGTTGTTACTGTAGGAGGCTGTATGATAGAGGTTGTTACTGTAGGAGGCTGTATGATAGAGGTTGTTACTGTAGGAGTCTGTATGATAGAGGTTGTTACTGTAGGAGGCTGTATGATAGAGGTTGTTACTGTAGGAGGCTGTATGATAGAGGTTGTTACTATAGGAGACTGTATCATAGAGGTTGTTACTGTAGGAGGCTGTATGATAGAGGTTGTTACTGTAGGAGTCTGTATCATAGAGGTTGTTACTGTAGGAGGCTGTATGATAAAGGTTGTTACTGTAGGAGGATGTATGATAGAGGTTATTACTGTAGGAGGCTGTATGATAGAGGTTGTTACTGTAGGAGGCTGTATGATAGAGGTTGTTATTGTAGGAGGCTGTATGATAGAGGTTGTTACTGTAGGAGGCTGTATGATAGAGGTTGTTACTGCAGGAGGCTGTATGATAGAGATTGCTACTGTAGGAGACTGTATCATCGAGGTTGTTACTGTAAGAGGATGAAGGATAGAGGTTGTTACTGTAGGAGGCTGTATGATAAAGGTTGTTACTTTAGGAGGATGTATGATAGAGGTTGTTACTGTAGGAGGCTGTATGATAAAGGTTGTTACTTTAGGAGGCTGTATGATAGAGGTTTTTACTGTAGGAGGCTGTATGATAGAGGTTGTTACTGTAGGAGGCTGTATCATAGAGGTTGTTACTGTAGGAGTCTGTATCATAGAGGTTGTTACTGTAGGAGGCTGTATGATAGAAGTTGTTACTGTAGGATAGAGGCTGTATGATAGAGGTTGTTACTGTAGGAGGGTGTATCATGGAGGTTGTTACTGTAGGAGGCTGTATGATAGAGGTTGTTACTGTAGGAGTCTATCATAGAGGTTGTTACTGTAGGAGGCTGTATCATAGAAGTTGTTACTGTAGGAGGATGTATGAGAGGTTATTACTGTAGGAGGCTGTATGATAGAGGTTGTTACTGTAGGAGGCTGTATGATAGAGGTTGTTATTGTAGGAGGATGTATGATAGAGGTTGTTACTGTAGGAGGCTGTATGATAGAGGTTGTTACTGCAGGAGGCTGTATGATAGAGGTTGTTACTGTAGGAGGCTGTATCATAGAGGTTGTTACTGTAGGAGGCTGTATCATAGAGGTTGTTACTGTAGGAGGATGAAGGATAGAGGTTGTTACTTTAGGAGGCTGTATGATAAAGGTTGTTACTGTAGGAGGCTGTATGATAGAGGCTGTTATTGTAGGAGGCTGTATGATAGAGGTTGTTACTGTAGGAGGCTGTATGATAGAGGTTGTTACTGTAGGAGGCTGTATGATAGAGGTTGTTACTGTAGGAGGATGTATGATAGAGGTTGTTACTGTAGGAGGCTGTATGATAAAGGTTGTTACTGTAGGAGGCTGTATGATAGAGGTTGTTACTGTAGGGGGATGTAGGATAGAGGTTGTTACTGTAGGAGGCTGTATGATAGAGGTTGTTACTGTAGGAGGCTGTATCATGGAGGTTGTTACTGTAGGAGGGTGTATCATGGAGGTTGTTACTGTAGGTGGATGTATCATGGAGGTTGTTACTGTAGGTGGATGTATCATGGAGGTTGTTACTGTAGGAGGGTATCATAGAGGTTGTTACTGTAGGAGGGTGTATCATAGAGGATGTTACTGTAGGAGGGTGTATCATAGAGGTTGTTACTGTAGGAGGGTGTATCATAGAGGATGTTACTGTAGGAGGCTGTATCATAGAGGTTGTTACTGTAGGAGGCTGTATCATAGAGGTTGTTACTGTAGGAGGCTGTATGATAAAGGTTGTTACTTTAGGAGGATGTATGATAGAGGTTGTTACTATAGGAGGCTGTATGATAGAGGTTGTTACTGTAGGAGGATGTATGATAGAGGTTGTTACTGTAGGGGGATGTAGGATAGAGGTTGTTACTGTAGGAGGCTGTATGATAGAGGTTGTTACTGTAGGGGGATGTAGGATAGAGGTTGTTACTGTAGGAGGCTGTATGATAGAGGTTGTTACTGTAGGAGGGTGTATCATGGAGGTTGTTACTGTAGGAGGGTGTATCATGAAGGTTGTTACTGTAGGTGGATGTATCATGGAGGTTGTTACTGTAGGTGGATGTATCATGGAGATTGTTACTGTAGGAGGGTATCATAGAGGTTGTTACTGTAGGAGGGTATCATAGAGGATGTTACTGTAGGAGGCTGTATGATAGAGATTGTTTCTGCAGGAGGATGTAACATAGAGGTTGTTACTGTTGGAGGGTATCATAGAGATTGTTACTGTAGGAGGCTGTATGATAAAGGTTGATACTGTAGGAGGCTGTATGATAGAGGTTGTTACTGTAGGAGGATGTAACATAGAGGTTGTTACAGTAGGAGGGTATCATAGAGATTGTTACTGTAGGAGGCTGTAGGATAAAGGTTGATACTGTAGGAGGGTATCATAGAGGTTGTTACTGTAGGAGGATATCATAGAGGTTAGTTTTCTTTATTTAGGTCTGTACCGAGCATTTATTCACGTAACAAACACCATCTCTAATGTAATCATACTGTATCTGAAAGAAAAAGTGTTAATTAAATATATTGATCCACCCAAAATATTGTCCAACACTGTCTATTTAGAAAGTCTGAATTTTGATGGTTGGTCTCCCTATTATTCATCCTATTTATCAACCCAATGTGAAATATTTCTCTACACAAAATATATACGTATGTATTAAAGTGGTCATAGGCATCTGAAATAATAGTAAAATTGGTAAAAATTCTATAGATTTTCTATGTCAAAAAAGTAACAGACATCTTGAATTGATTTAAATATAAATTATGATAAAACAATTAATAATTGTTTAAAAGTTACTAATATATCAGTAATGTCAGAGATCTATATAACCATTAGTTAGATATATAACATATAGTTATATAGACCTGTGTTCATGTTATTTTCTGTACAGGTAACTGGAACAATAATTGACCTGTTCTGGTAAGGTACCTGTACAGGTACTGTGTAGTAATTACTCAACTGTTGAAACAAACATCCTATCTAAATTGTTTACATAAGATTTTTGGAGCATCCAGGATTTCAGTTTTGGGGAAAACAGGATGACACCTTTATGATAACTGAATATTATTTGAGGCATTAAAGTAATATTATCTATATCTTCATATAAGTTAGGAAAATATACTTATATATATATAATTACAAAACAATATTTTAGATTAGGGTTTAAAACATCTTCACTTATGCATCATAACTTATATATTTTCAAGTTGTTAGGTATGATCTTCAGCAAAACTCAAATAACATCTTCTGCCATATCAATCTTAAATACGTGTGTATATATACATAACATTTCATGTTAAGTACAGAAAATGCAGATGTTAGACATTAGACAGCATTTTCTTTTCTTAGAGTTTAGGAATCAATAATAAATTTAATCAGAGATATAAATGAATTAACTACATTTGTATACAATATATATATGTGTGTGTTTCAAGTGATCTCACATTTGCAGTTGATTATAATTAGCCTCCCCCACACACACAATTTAGGGGGGGGGGGGGGGGGGGGGTCAATATTTTATGAAAGGGTGACATCATTTATGCATAAAATACTACCAGGGTCGGTATTTATCGGGGGTTAAAATTTTAAAAGACACCGGGTTTATAAAACAAAGATGGCTGCGCCCATAGGCAAAAAGAAGTGTCCTAGGCTCGGTTATAACCGGATCAAGGACGCTAAGCCCCATCAACCAATCAATCAATCAATCAGCCCATAGGCAAAGACATATCTCCTCATTCCTTGTCGGATTTCAAGGGTTTGACCATGAGACAATTGCAGTGTTGGTTGAAAAAAATGAACCCAGTACTGAAGGTAACAAGGCATCATTGGGGTACAGATCGTTTGCGCTTTTTACCTCAAAATCAACATCTAAATCGGAGGAAAACACTACTGTCACAAGCGACGTCATGGGCAATACATTCACTGATTTAATTGATATTATTTGCCGGTGAGGCGGAATGGAAGAATGACATTAAAGCATTGCCATATACGAACTTTCACTAAATTTATGAGTATTTGGTTGTCCAAACAAAAAAAGGAAAACGCCATAAAAGGAACTGCTTATAAAGGGAGGGCATATGGGTTTTGACATGTCGAGATGATGTTGATATATATGATGTTCGTAACACAGGTTCATGGGATCAGGAACTAAAGTTATAATGAAATTGTTTAATATTTATTTGTAACATTTCTTAAAGCGCTTTTTCATAAAACACCCGTTTCTGGTTGTAATTATAGAAGTATTAAACAAATTATTTATTCTTATTGTTTTCTTTGTTATTTCTTTCTGAAATACTGACCAATGTGATAGTCCATAGCTTGAAATATAACTTTATAATATATACACATAGTTGATATAATAGTAGTTAATCGTTATATAATTATGTGTGCGTGGGGGTGGGGGGGGGGGAGAGTATAGTTAATCGTTATATAATTATGTGTGTGTGGGGGGGGGGGGGGGGGGGAGGGAGATAAATACTTGTTGCATGATAACAGGGTACCGCCAGCTTCTTTTCTTGTAAAGTGACATTCGTCAGTATCCTATTATTTAAGATTTAAAGTTGAAGTGTTCATGTACATTTTTTGTTTTTGATATTTTGTTAATTTCGCATCAGTACATGTAAAAAATGTATGTGATAGGCTATTTATTATTGATAGTAATATTTAAAGTTTTTGCATTCCGTTTATACGTATTCATTTTCGATGTACAGTTTGAGAAACCTCGTTTAGTTAATAGTTTGATTAGACATGAAATAGACATAGAAGATATCTAGGAGATATAGTCATATAAGACACATAATACAGCCTCGCTTTTTATTAATACACAGCCAAAAATGAAGACCTGTTATAAAGGGTTTGTTCTCCCTTCTTCCACGTTTTGGGATCAAAAGAATTATATAAACATTATATATTCGATTATTTTTTTGTAATAATAATTTACTCCAGATTCCATTTACCCAGTTCAATCAACAACAAAATATAATTCTAAAGTTTTAACTATTTTTTTGATAATTAACAGTATTATTTCATTTCATGATAAAATACAAAACTTCTAAAGCATATGAAAATTGCTATTATGTTACACCTTTAAAATGGCACTTCAATTTCTAAACAAAAGAAGTGTAGTCCTTACTATCACTATCCTTGGCTTTTGTTTCGGTTTGCCCAGGTAACACACCTTCACGCCTGAGTGGGCCTCCCTCAGTCCCCTGCTCTACAGGGAAATATTAACACAAAATATTTAACATGTTTCCTTTTTTTGTTTCTCTCTCTAACATTGTGACCAATTTGATAAATCAATGTTTATATTTTCTTTTTATAGTGTGAACTGTTGAACAATGAAATTTGTCACAGTGTTTCAACGAAAAATGAAACAAAAAACATTTAGATTTCAGATTTTCAGATTTTATTTACTCTCAGACACATGACAATGTGTTACATGAGGTACATTTATAACGAAATTCTTTGACATGACAGGATGGACAGATATAATATATAAATTATTACACTTTTATAGTTACAAATAGCAGTGAAATGCTGCAGAAACTTATATTGCAATACACATGATGTATATGTTTCCTTAATTACCAGTAACAACTTATTAATATGATAGAGAGGACACATATAATATACATGTTGTATAAATCTTTCATAGTCCAAGTCAACACTTTATGACAGATACATATATTACAGCAAAATAATACAATCATTTATACACATACAGTTTGTTAAAGCTTCATAATAAAAGAGATATTTTTTTAAGAAAAATGGACAATCCGTTTAGAACTTGTTTGTTACATACTGACAATAGGCCTTTCATTTTCATCTCATTTGGATTTGTACGAAAATGATTTGGAATATATTTATTTTGCAAATTTTTAACTAGCTCATTTTTACAAGAAAACATATAGTGATATTCATCTCCAATACTTTCTAAACATAGGTTACATATTCTTTCTTCTTTCGGGATTCTTTGCCATCTACCCGTTTCAATAGGGAATTTAATTGCATGTACGTATTTTAGTTATATATAGTCTATTATTTTCTGACAATGCTGTCAAATATTTTTCAAGACCAAATTGAGATTTACATATTGAGTAAAAATCGCCTCTTGAAGAGTTATCTATTTCTGAGAACCACTTTTGGATAAATTGATCTTGGAGTCTCTGTTTCAGTTGATTTTTAAAGAACAATTTATTCATACTAAATCTATTTTCAAAAATAAATGAAAAGCCAGATTCATCATATATGTTTTTAACTTTGTTGATCCATTTAAAAGAAAGAGTTCCGGCGTCATGCAGTTTAATTGCTAATTTTAGTAGAATACTACTAAGTTTATTTTCATTACAAAGAAGACTGTTCCAAAAACGAGCCATTCTAAGTTTAATATTCAGTTCTAGTGGATAACGACCCAGTTCACCATATACCATAAATGATGGAGTACTTGATCTCACTTTAAGCATTTTTTTTGCAAAATTTGAGATGGATTTGTTCCAATGCACGCAAGTTTTCAAATCCCCATACTTCGGATCCGTATAACAAGATTGGTTCAATTACAGTGTCAAAAATATGAAGTTGTATATCAATAGGAATAGCATGATTACGAATTTTTTTTATACAATGCATACAAGAATGGATAATCTGCATAATCCTTATCTGTTTATACTGGTGTTGGTATGGCTGGTATGTATCTCCATTTGCCCACTTTTTAAAATCTTATCATGAGGAAAGTGTTGTGACAAGAATTATAATTTCAGAGTAGTTAACTGAAATTTGCCTTTGTTTTTACCTGTGTCTTTCACCTGTTACCTAATTAAATCATGATGGGAACTCATACCTACATGTATAAAGAAAAGCGTATTAATTAAAAACAAATAATGCAATTAATTACAAAAACATATATTCTTGCATTTATATATCTATAATGAATTAATAATCTTAAATCAAAGATTTTTTAATAATCATTTTATCTTTACTTATATTAACGATAAAATTTCACCAATTTACAATGATCATATGTTACAATGTCCAGTAATATTAATGACTGAATAATTGTGTTAATTGCCACTAATTGGATGAGTGTGACCATTTGGTGACCACTCTTCAGTTGATTAGAATTACCCTTGGTGGCCATGGAGAGTGTGCAGGACGTTGGTTCGACGCCTTGGAAGAACTAGAGGATGCAGACATTCCCATAAATACCCTACTCTTCACAAGGTTTCAAGGTTTTATTGATATCACTCTGACACACTAACGTGTGTAAAAAGAGGTCACATATATATAATAACAATGATACATGGCGTACAGCTATACAATCTTACAATATTCTATACAATATAAACTTTTGATAATTACACAGAACTTTAAAGAATTCTAAAGAATGGAGGAGCACTGCTTCTTATAAAAATCACTGAAGAATCAATTTACTTAGTTTCTCTATAAATCTACACATTCTTATATAAACTTTACGATTAAATAAAGTGAACATACCTTGCATTTTTTCTCGACTCGGATAAGTATAGTTCGACTACGTCGTGTCACAAAGGATAGAGGGAAACAGACCGACTTGGAACCACTACTTGACAGAGGGACGCCGCACCACCCACAACCTGGAAGCCTGGCACGGGAAATTTAACGGGAAAGTCCCACCACTTCCATCCTAACATCTTCGTCATCAACAGAGTCTTCCAGGAGATCCAGGCCAGCAACGAGATCGATCAACAGGATACAGAAGGACGCAAGAGGACCAACCAGACCACGCAACAACTCCATGGAGAAGGTTAACGGACTTGGAGGGCACATGACTAGCAACAAGAGGTACCAGGGTGTCGACCACCGCCTCGCCCTACTCATAGAACGACTGCAGAACCACACAATGAGCCGGACGGACTACGCCGACGCAGCATCACACCTTCTTCACTTGGAGTAAAGATAAAAATCATGGAAGAAAGCGTATGAACTGTAATGCCAATAATAATATTACAATATTCTGTATCTAAGATGTTGTATTAATGAAGATATGTCTCCATGTTTCCATCTCATGAAATATACATTTATGTTGTGAAATAATGTTTAATTAAAATGCATTGATATGTTTCGCATAATGTATTTAAAGTAACATTGTAATGTTATGTAAAGTAAGTCTTACATGAATGAAGAGATTCCTAGTGTAATATTTTCCATAAAATGAAATTAATGTACTTAGTGTTTTCTAAGTGACATATGTTGCTGATTGTAATGTATTATTAACATATGTCTGTCGTTGTATGATTTAATTTCATGTCATTAGTGCTCATTACGTGTATTCTTTCTATAATGTTTAATTAATATGTAACTGTAGCTGATATGTATCGCATAATTTATTTAATATAACATTGTAATGTAAAATATGTCTTATATGAATGAAGGGATCTGTAGTGTAATATTTTCAATAAAATGAAATTAATATAATATTAGTGTTACAGGTAACAGGTCTATATTTCTCTTTTCCGCACTTTCTCCATGTAGCACAGTTAAATGACTACAGGTAAAACATAGGTAAAATTAAAATGGAACAGACTATAATTGGTTTTCCTTTGTTTTCCTATATCAACGCTTTTCTTTGAACTTTACAAAGTGGGCAAATGGAGAACACCACCTCAAGACATGCATGCATTCTGTACACACCTTGAACATGAACATTTCCCACATTCAGGTTTCATTTTGTTTCACCAGTTGTATTATTACTTGAAACTGAGAAAAGTATTCCGGTATCAGAATTTGTGGACATGTATACAGGAAATAACAGTCACAAGAACTGGATTACATTAAATAAGCTTCAAAATATATCATATATTGAAACAAGAAATATCTTTAAAAAAAAGATAAACGGCATAGTTTTAATGCTGGTCATTTTAATGTAAACCTGATGGTGAAATAAATTACCAAACTAAAGCGTTTTAGTACGAATAACAAAATTATATCAGTTGAATCATTTTTGGTAATAATAAGACTGCATTTGAATCAGGAATATGATTTTATTAATGTGTCATTTAAAAAGATAATCTACTTATTCAGCTTGCATTCAATCTTATCTTTGTTTCGTTTTTAACTGCATATCTGCATTTTGCATTGACCGCTACATTGACCAATCACATACTTCATCTTGACCAGTAACGCCACCTGTCGCGTCATATCCGGGGCAAAAAGAAAATTAAACGGCTATGCCGAAAAATGCAGAAAATTAATCATAGCGCAGTGACAGTTGAGAAGAGCGGTATTATTACCTGGACTTGGAGCTAGCCAAGAGGGAAAAGTATTTGATACTGTGAGTAAGGACTTTGGTGGACTAGAGGTAAAATGTCCTATGTCAAAATGGGGCATGACAATAGAACAAGCATGTGAACAGAAAGAGATCTATCTCACAAATGATAATGGTAAAATTTATTTGAAAAAAAAAAACCATGAGTACACGGCAGATGTTTTTTCAGGCTTAGAGTGGACAGATTTTTTAGTGTGGGGAAAAGAAATATTTGTAGCGTGGAAATATATTTCACGCTTATCGTGTAGTTTAATTGTACTTTTGTTTAGGGTAATACAGTAGCGGGCTTTGTATATGTATTACATAGGTTGTGTATATATAGGGTATGTACAGGGAGCTAGGTTTCCATATAAGGAGTTGTTTACGTTACGTAGCATCGGGGAGCTGTGTATTAGGGCCCAGGTTGTATATGGCCCGTGTAAATTTAGTAACAGGTTCATATTTATAACTAGAGTTTAACCAACCAGAGAGAGTGAGGAGCGAGCTGTAAGTAGGTGATTATGAAAGATTTTCCATTATTTTATTTTTAAAGTGTTGTGTAATATCATTATTGATATAAGTAATAAAGTATCACTGTATGTATTTTGTTATTAATACGTACATAGGAATGTATATTTCAATTTTATTGTTAATCACCTTTGAGTCCCATGTATACGTATACTGAAACAGACTATACCTACATTTTCCACAGGTAAACTCAGGTAATGTTTATATAACAAAAACAACATGTTGGCTGAGTGGGAATGAACCGGTCGGAGGAGCAGGTCTTAACCAATCAGCGTGAGTGAGGAGCGAGAGAGGAGCCAAATCTAGGTCGGAGGAGCAGATGATAGCCAATGAAAATGCAGTATGGAAGAGGTATAAAAGGGGTGAATGTGACGAAAATGGGGAGAAAACTCCGCCGTAGCCGGTCCCAAGCCCGCATTGAGAAAGGAGGAGGGGATCACCAACTGACAACATCTAACAGTCACCCCGGACTAATGTTCTAACCTAGAGTCGCGAGTAGAGGTTGTAACCTAAATCGAGACTTTAAACCAGCAACAGCAACATCATCTAAATCGAATGGTGTCCTAGGCTCGGTTATAACCGGAACAAGGACGTTAAGCCCCATCAATCAATCAATCAATCGATCAAACCGTGAGATAAAATCAATTTTTCTGGAAATACTCCACGCAACTTGTGATAAGATATGAACACTTGGATTTAACTTACACTTTTATGGGATTTACTTAGTGTGTTATTCTCACTACGGAATACATAATACTACTGGAAATTACATTCGATGCTAAGTGTGAACATGTGTACTTCTGAATGGGATTTATGTGAACTTAATACATGATATGTTGAACTTCATAGATAGATAGATGTGAAAGTAAAATTATGTGAACTTTTAGTCTGGTGTCATAGTTGTCCCTGCCGTAGTTAGCTTCCATCTCGAACTTGTAGCAATAGCGTCTCGTGCATACCCAAGCTATTTAATTTATGTTGTATGAAAGCTCTCAATTTTTCAAGTTTAGATCAAGAACAAAAAAACATCTGGTTGATGAATAATGAAGATGGGGATATTTTAAAGTTATTGTCTAATTTCATTATGTCAAATTTAAAATAATACAAACTATTTCTGTACCCATCGTGTAATGATTTTGTAATAGCTAATCTAGCTGACATCCAAGTCATAGGTTACAACATGAGCGTGTTACAAGCAATTTTGTTTATGTGTTTGTAATTTATATTAGTATAAATGTATGTCTGTTCATCTGTCTTTTGGCCACTCTACCTCGTTGTGATTGTATTTTCTATATTGCCCCATGTGGGCCGGAATTCGTTAATAAAGAATTGTATTGTATTGTATTTATAGAACATGTGAAATTTGACTCTGACCTCTAGCTTTCTCTCCTCATGCCTAAAATACTTCATTTCTACACTAAAGTGTTTGTTCCTGAACTAACTTGCAGAACTAGTGGTTTGATCTTGAACAGTGTGTATATTGTAATATAATGAATATTCATATACACTCAGTCAACCCTCATTATCTCAAATTCGGCGGAACTGGTCAAACATTCAAGTAGTGTAGTGTTTTACTTTCTTCTTTAGTTTGCTGTGCCATCCTTCAATGTGGTTGGTTGTCCTTGGGCCCTCGGTCTCATAGTGGTTCCAGAGTTGCGTTCTATCCACGTGTGACGATGTAATCTGTGAATGTAGTATAGTGTCCTGTGGTACGTCAGCATCTTCTAGGTCCTCCAGTGCGTTGAACCAGACATCTTCTATACGTTCCAAAGGAACAAGGGGTAGTACAGCGGCTCTTCGTTCCAGTAGTCTGACGTCGTCATTGTCGGCATATGAAAAAAAAACAGCCCTTCAGTATCACAGCTGGGAAGATAATGCGGATGGCGTTCTGGGCAGCAGTCTCGAAGTCTAGAAAAACAGTAGTGGGGTTGAGTTGGAGGTTGAGTTCTGTCATCTTGGTCTTGAGTAACGTGAAAAGTCGTCCATATGTGGCCTGTGTCTTGTTGGGTAGTAGACTGTATACGAAACTGGGTCGGGCAGGTGTAGAAGGTTCCATCACAGAAGAGGGTGTCGGCGTTGCAGAGGTCAATCAGGTTGTCTGATGTCGCAAAGGCTATAATTCTGGATTGGTCACCATCATCAAGTAGAGGGAATTATTCCCCGGCAGTTGTCTGTGTCCACTTTCCCTCGAGGTTGATGTCCTGGATCGTCTTGGGTAGTTGCGGAGTCTGGGTACGTCTGGCGCTATAAAGTGACTTCTTGCTGGACTGGAATGTGGGTAGTTGTTGGACAGTGGACAGTGTGTCGTTGTTCCAATTGTTGTTGCGTAGCTTGGTAACCTCTTCATCGTAGATCCTGGGTATGGGCTTTACCTCCTCCACGCAGCGGGTACGGATCGTCTCCATGATCTTCTGGGCGACGATCTTGGCATGGTCCTGTGGGTGGTGGTGGGGATGACGGCCACTTCCATTAGGTATGTTGTTGCGGGTACTCATTGTGGCTGGGCAGTTTTGTACGGTACACCGCCAGTAGGTGCACTCTCCTCTGTTGTTCTTCACACGGTAAATGAATCCATTGTAGGCGATGTTCTGTCTACCAAACTTGTTGCGAAGAAATTTCACCTGAATCTGTGCATTTGCCATGCTGGTGGTTGATGGGAAATAGTGATGGACTTAGCCATCCGATGTCCTTATATACTAACAAATCAAACAGCTTGGACACTGATCTTAATAGATTAATCGAGTCACCAGCATCAATGAAAGTGACCAACACTTAAGCTGTAAAATGTATTCATCTCTAATTGCCACCGGACCCCAAGGACACCTGGATCCGCTAGTGTGTATCATGCATCATTCCATTAAACTTAATATATTAGTATATATACTATACATGTTTACATGTATCTATGGGATGTGAACATATCATAATAATAACGTGATCAATGTGTGTGTCGATCGAGTCCTTCTGCCTCTGACATTCTCTTTTGTATCCGACACCATACAGCTAGTTTAATGTTAAACTATGTTATCCGCATCATGACGTCATACTATTGTCGTCGTCCGAAGTAGAAGACTACGCAAGCGTGTATATTTTGATATTTTTTAGTCTTCTTTAATTGGCGTTCTTTTTAGTGGAAATAGTCGCCGTGTTAATTAATCCCGGACATAATCAATTTCTTTTCATCATGTTTATTAGATGTTGATAGTATAGTAGCAGAGAGTACATAAGTTATCTATACTGTATTACTGGCTGGCTGCATGAGGTTAGTCAGGAATTTCCTTTTAGCCTTATTATATTTTAATATCCATGTCTGAATTGAACGGAATTAGCTATTAAAGAATTAAAAAATATATGCTGATAAATTGGTATCCTTTAAAATGCACACATTAAAATAGCCCAAATAGCACAGACATCCGCGATGACTTACGACAATTCGTCAAAAAGACATGACAACGAAACACGTGTTTTCTAATATTTGTAAACAAATCAGAGTAGTCTCCCTTTGTCACGAGAGTGTACACGAGAGCCACCGCCATTTTGGGAGAAAAAGACAAAACAGAAGTTGTCAGTGTCAAGTATACTGCTGTTAACTCGCACACTTGGGCCATTTTGTGGCCTAAAGCGTAATGCATGCCTCTCTCAAATGCTAATAAACCAGATCTGCAAGAACAGCAGAAGTTTGACGAGGAAGTAAACTACAGGAAACGAAAATCCAGGGAAAATCTTTCTCCTCCAAATCACAAAAGGGTTCGTCAAAACTCGGATGAAGCACCGATGACAGAATCTCAAAAGCGAGCTAATTTCTCAGCCTTATCAAGTCCTAGCAATGGGTTAAACAGACATGCGTCGCCATTGGCAAACAGCAAGCCAGGGACAGCAAAGAAACTTGTGATAAAGAATTTCAAAGGTACTTGTCATTTGTCTATTTAGGTTTCCGTCGATGTGTATTCCAAGATCCGGGAAACATTATTTAATATCGTATTGACATAACAATATGTATGTGGAGCTATTGTACCGACAGAAAAGAGAGATCGTTCTCTCATATAGTAGTCAAATGTATTTAATAAAAAGAAAACATTTATTTTGACCATAGGTTCCTGATGCATAAGATAGAAAATAATATGGCCTATTATATATATTACGTTCCCATTTTATGCGTCAGAAACGTAGGATTTTAACAGTACAGTATTTTCGTGTTTGAGAAAAGTTCCATTCATTAGGCCCAACTAAATTCTGAAGATTGCGTTGTTATTTACAGAATAAAAGTTAAGAGATAGGGATGACTCTGGAGGGGGCGATTTGCCCCATATTTTCCAAAATGGCCCACCAAACCCACAAATTTCTTCAATTTTCTATATTTTGGCCCATATGATTTCTGAAATCTTGTCAAAATGGCCCATGATTTTTGGGTCCAGGATGAACCCTGATATTAAAATATCAATTAGATATAATAGATAACATACCCTGTCTTTTATTACGCTGCTGCTAATTTATATATATAAAGGAACTTTTCTTTTGAATATTGGAGGAAAACCAATGTGCCATCAATGGGGAAACATCTAAATAACCCAACAGACATTCCCTTTTGCTGCCATTGTGTCTCGAACCCATGCACTGATCATTACGACAGTATTATACTTTCAGCACATTAGCTACCAAGACGCCCAAATGAACTAATCAGGTGTCAGCAAAATCCTATTCTCAACATTTCACCTCATTTGTTGGCTAAATGGTTATAATGCACAGATCCATACAAATTTACTTATTAGATTTCCATGCTCTGTAAATAAGAAGTATTGAAAAATTAAACTTGCATGATTTTCCTAATGGAAAAAAATCTTTGTTTATTCAAACCAAAATACTGTCTTACGACATGACTTTTTCTCATATTTCGTTTCATCAATGTTTTTTTCAGACTTGGTTTTATTAACCAATCACAGTCATGATTAGTTTGTCAAAATGGTGGTTATGATAGAGGTTACACAACAAGTGATTGTTGGATAGGGAATTTATTTCACTCCAGTAAGTTATTTTTTTAAAGTTTCAAAAGACTTTTACAACTTTTAAAAAATAACTTACGAGTGTGACATAAATTCCATATTCAACAATTACGAGTCATGTGACCTGTTTCTACCACAATAATATCGGCTTGAATCAAAGAGAAACGTGGCCAAGTATAATTTTACGCATGCAAATGAAGTGTACCGGTGATGTGACGTCATTCAATTATTGATGCCGTCAACGACAATTACAGCGTGGGTCAAAGTTCGAATTCTTGACGAATCAAAAAACCGGAAGGTCATGTACCACTATAGTGGTATAACATATATTTATCCAACAGTCGGCACATTTTATGATTTATGCAATGGCTTGAGAGTGGAATAACACAGCGTATTGTGGAAGTAAATACTTTTACATACTCACGGGTAGAAGTAAAACATAAACCCTAAATAAGGACTTCAATTAACAATTAGTTGTTTTTAAACTATGCCATATTATAATTACTGTCCAGATTTTGATTTGCAGTTATTGGAGAATACTAGTATTATCTAGTAGGAGTACTTAAAAAAAGTCTCTATTAAAGAGAAAAAAGAACAATAGCGCTTTTAATTTTGGATTTGAATTAAGATGCAGCAATTGCACACACACACACACAAAGAGTAAATTCTTAATGAAAGAAAATGCTAGTTTTAATATACTCCCCTAACTTGAATTGCGAAGTAATTATAAGCTTATATTTATGGCTCGGTGCAGTGTACAGTGTCCATCATCAAATTTCATTTCAACAACTCCCCCCTCCTAATGACCAAAACACCCAGAGGCCTAATATTTGGATAAAAGCAAGCTGAAGTAAAAGGCTATAGGCTATAAAGTTTGTTCAAATGAATTACCTTGACCAACATTTTTACATGGCTCAAAGTAATGCCTATTTTAGCGGCCATGACACATCTTAAATTCACCATTGGCGATCAGTTATTGACCTCTGAGGTGTCTTCATGGCGCCTAAAAAAATTATGTAATTTGTGATTTGATTAATATTTCAAAGGTTGCTGTCAGTGCTAAAATGATCATGTTCACAGTTGAAAAAGTTACTGAGAGATGTGAATTTAAAGATCTTTTTTTTTTATTTCATAGGCCAGAAAACTTTACCAATTGCCCTCTAGATTTTATGACTTGGTAGCCAAATAGGCCACCTGGTAAAAATATCTACTTTGAGCCCTGTTTTAAGGTCACAGGGGTATGGTGAAATCTTTCAACAACTTCTTTATAATCAAGACACCCGGACACCTAATATTGGGTGTTCAGATGAATGACATTGACCAACATTTGAGTTCACGAGTCAAATTTACTGAAATCTTTCTGTAGCTGTATAGCTTGCTTTTAAAAGTGCTACCAGATTTGTTCAAATGAGTTACTTTGATTTATATCTTGGGGTCACATGAGATAAAATTTGTTTGATATACCAATTCTTCTGAAAACTCCAAAAGCTCAGAGTAATGACATAAAGGGATATGCTGGATGAATGGCTTTATTCTTAGTGTATTTTCATTTCTTTGCAGTCAAAAATATTCTTAATAACCAGAGGAGCAAGTTATATTCCATAGAACATGTTTACCACATTCAACAGTTTATGTGTACAACCTTGTATGGTATTATGTTGTCCTATGTACAAATATATGATCTGGAAATCAATTTTCAATGACTTCTACTAAGTACTTAACTCAACAAACTCTTAATACTTAACAACTTAATGTTCACCTAAAATCCTCTTACTGGATCAATGCCAGATGAGCAATACAGGCCCATTGGACCTCTTATCTTATTTCAGAAATATCCTAAGTGTCCATATTGTCCTGCAAAACTTTCTGGGATTTTTCAGAAAAACCAAAGTTGCCAGAAAACTTTCAGCAGCAAACATGGGAGAAACTACGGGATTCTGTGGAGGCCATCCACACAAGTCATTCTATCCAGTCCAGCCTGGAGGAGTTGTACCAGGCTGTGGAGAACATGTGCTCCCACAAAATGTCTGCCAATCTGTATGAACAGCTCAAGCAAGTGTGTGAAAACCATGTCAAAGCCAATATCAAGCAGTTCCTAGAATATCCTTTGTAAAATTTAAATTTGATTAATGGTTGTGGTTGTTAATTCATTAAATAAGATATTTTTTTATTTTTTAAATTTCTTAGCTCACTTGCCAAAGGGCACTGTCTGTCTGATGTCAACTTTTTGATTTCAACAACATCTCAATAGACATTAGGCCTAGAGACTTTGCATCATGAGGCATGTGGCTTGAGTGAAGGATTACCAGTTTTGTTCAAATGAATGACCTTGGCCTTTCAAGGTCAAAAGAGTTGAATGCGATACAATCTTGAAACAATGTCTTTTCAATAACCAAGAGTCCAAAGATGCGGTATTGTAATGCAAGGATGCTTGGATGAAGGGCTACAAATTATGTTCAGATGAATGACCTTGGCATACTTTCAAGGTCACATTAGATAAATGTGATGAAGTCTTTCAAACTAATTTACTACTTTATATCAATAATCAAGAGGTCCAAGACCAAAATTGGGCTTGTAGCATTCTAGGATGAATGACTTCCAAGTTTGTTCATTTCAAATGAATGACCTTGACCCACTTTGATGGCAACAGAGGTTAAATGTAATAGAATCTTTAAACAACATCTTAAGCATCTTCTCAATATTCAAGAGGTCCAGAGACCTGATAGTTGGTCTAGATGTTTAGATGAAGGGTCATGTTGACAAAGATTGCATTATCTATAATTTAAACGTAAGACATATATTTTGATAGAGCTTTAAAATGCAAGTGAACATGCAGTTTGGAGTAAAAATTTGTGATAAAAAGAGTTCAGTGGCCACAAAGATGTTTCCAAAATGATGTGTTTTATTTATGTTAATCTATATTATTTGGAATCTTTAACACTATGTACAGAGAACATTGGGTATGAACAGTTTCTAAAGATGATGGACAAATGCTGGAAGGATCACTGCAGGCAAATGGTAGGTTTTCACATCAATCTGCTGTTAATACTTGTAATCAATGTTAAACCGACTTAATCCATCATAATCACTCTAATACTGCCAACCATGCATGGAGGCAGAGGGCGGGTCAGATAAGTTAAAAAGTCTAAATTGGTAACTACATTTAGTGCTTTTCAAATAAATCTGCTTTGAATCGTTTTTGAAATAGTTGTAGAAAGCTGAATGTTGGTGTGAAGAAAGTGGTGACTTCTATGCATAGCACTTTCAGCCAGTTATATCAAAATGAGAATTACAATATGTTTCTTAAACGTGTGTTTTCCCATGGTCGCTGAATTAATCAGATGAGTGATGCAGGCCCCTTTGGCCTCTTGTTTCCGACCATTCATGTCCTCGTTACCATACTGATTACAGTCCGATTCAATGACTTCATCATCTTGGATGACATTCTGTTGATACTTTTTTGAAGTTGTTTTGCATATATATATATACACTATCTAGTTCCATACACCAATTGTCTTCAGACAAATATGGAGATAATAACATGCATTAGGCAGTCATCAAAAATATGTTTGTTTCCCCTTTTACCAACCTATGCTAGGTGAGTAAAATATTTCATTGTTTTCTTGATCAAAGAAAACAATCACCAGTACATCATTATTTATTTCCCTTCCTAAATTAAGACATTTTAGGAACATACAAAATAAGAAGGCAAGTCATAGAGACAACGCAGAAATTAATTAATGTAATAATTTGAACGAATTAACATTGTAGAAAGAAAGTAGAAATAGTAAAAAAATATTTGTCTGGAAAATAGCAAAAATATATTTTGAGAAGGGATGTTGTTGGTGGGTAAGTAGAAAAAGGTAAACACTATTTTATTTTAGGCCTTGGTAGTCACAGCATATGAGATAGTCTAGATTTGTCACTGGATCTCAAACTAGATTTGCCATTGAATCTGATTTTCATAATGAAAGATGTTATTTTTCTCTACAGATAATGATTCGAAGCATTTTCTTGTACCTGGACCGCACATATGTCTTACAAACATCTTCAATCTTGTCCATCTGGTAAGTTTGATGTTTTGGATGTAACTGGTGTCACCAGCTGGTTGTCTAGGTGTTGTTATTTTTATCTTTACCCACAGTTTTTTACACTTCAGTGGAAGTGTAGTGATGAAATGTCAAAGCTCTTCGTTGGCTGAGCTATATAAAAAAAACATTGATTAAATAGTTTCACACACTATTAATATTACATTAATCATGTATCTGGATCATGATATATTTGACCTGTATGTAATTTTATTCAAACTGTGCTTTAAAGTTTAGATGGAAGTCTGAAATGGTATTTTCATATTTATCCTCCAGTGATCCCTCTTCCGAACTGTAAAAGTTTACTATTAAGTTTCGGGAGGGCTTATTGTAGGCTGCAGGGGCTTATTTACAGATAAATATGGTCAATATTTTGCTGTTGAAAGTAATTTTGAGAGATCTTGTTTAGGAATAACAGTTGACTATCATGATTTAAAAGGAGACCATTGATAGGTTAACTCATTTAATTTGAAAACTGGCATTCTGAACTTTTAATAAATGATAATATCCAGGCAGGTAGTTTGTTTCCAACAGGCCAATATACTTGTACAAATAAAACCTCCATTAAGATAGCCTGTACAAAAATGTACTTAAGTTCAAGCAGTTATACATTTCTAGATTTATAAATATCCCCTCAATCAGTACTTTCAGTACTTTGATTAATTTCACTATCTGAAACATCAGGTTTGTGTCTACTAGACATGCTTCAGGGTGCAAAGGTCGAAATCTTTTATCATTATATCAATGGTGATATCCTTTTATTTGTTTGCTTTGTTCAAAAAAGTAAACCTGAGATTTATTTTACAGGGACATGGGGCTGGATTTATTTCGCTCTCAGATTGTGGGCCACCATATTGTACAGACACGGACCGTGGACGGACTGCTACAGTTGATACAGAGAGAACGGAATGGCGAGGCTGTGGACAGACAGTTGATGAAAAGTTTGTTACGGATGTTGTCAGATCTTCAGGTTAGTTGTGTTACAAACAAAGCCTACTGCAGTACAGTCAAACCTGCTCTAACGACCGGCTGTCTATAATGACCGCCTGTCTATAACGACCGATTTTAAGATTCCCTGTGAGATTTTACTATATAACGACCCTCTGTATAGCGACCACCTGTCTAATGTGATTAACGACTGGTGATTTTTGAACGACAGTCGCTCATTTGTTTTCTTTTGATCATGGAAAAATAATGTAACCATTTCATTGCTTCATGTTATTTGTATGCATTGTAACCTGTATGTGACTGTAACTTTTATATTTGGTTGTGTCTGCGCGGTGAAATAATGCTCGTATTTTATTTGTCAGATTTATCAAGATGCCTTTGAGAAGAAGTTTATTGAGGCTACAGACAGACTTTACGCTGCTGAAGGGCAGCGACTGATGCAAGAAAGAGATGTAAGCTACTATCCAGACAATAACATGTGGCAATAATTCTGGTGAACGGAGATATGGCACCTAGCTCTAGCAACTTTTTAGGTCACCTGAGACGCAGTCCCAAGTGACCTATTCTAATCGCCTTTTGTCCGTCGTCGTCCGTCGTGCGTCCGTAAACTTTTTACATTTTCGACTTCTTCTCCAAAACCACTGAACCAAATTCAATGAAATTTGGCAGGGAGCTTCTATGGCTAAAGTTCAACTAAAATTGTGAATTATATGGTTCCCATCCCCCAGGGGCCTGAGGGGCGGGGCCAAAAAGGGTCAAATTGACTAAAACTTCAAAAATCTTCTTCTCTACTCTCAGATATGTTAGAATCAAACACTCTTCATAGATGGAAGGCTCTTAAGGTGCTTTACCAAAATTGTGAATTTCATGACCCTTAGGTCTCACGTTTGCCCCTGGGTAGGGGGTAAAGTTTACTATAGTTTATATAGGGAAATCACATTTTTGAGCCTTATTTGTTCAATTGCCATAGGAAAAGAATTATCAATATGAAATGGCTGTTGACTGGTACGCACATATTGCCACTGACTGACCCCTGAGGGGCAGGGTCAAAAAGGGTCAAATTGACTAAAACTTCAAAAATCTTCTTGTCTACTCTCAGATATGGTGGAATCAAATACTCTTCATTGATTGAAGGATCTTAAGGTCCTTTTCCAAAATTGTGAATTTTATGACACTCCGGTCACAGGTATCCCCCTGGGGAAAGGGTTAAGTTTACTATAGTTCATATAGGGAAATCACATTTTTGAGCCTTATTTGTTCAATTGCCGTAGGAAATAATACCAATTTAGTTAGAATTATCAATATGAAATGCCTGTTGAAGGGTACGCACACATTTGCCACTGACTGACCCCCCAGGGCTTGAGGGGCAGGGTCAAAAATGGTCAGATTTATTAAAACTTCAAAAATCTTCTTCTCTGCTCTCAGATATGGTGCAATCAAATACTCTTTAAAGATCCGCCTTTAGGTCTTTTACCAAAATTATGAATTTTATGACACTGGGGTCTATTGTTTCCCCCTGGGGAGGGGGTAAACTGTACAAAAGTTTATATAGGGAAATCAAATTGACTGAAATTTCAAAAATCTTCTTCTCTACTCTCATATTTGGCAGAATCAAAAACTCTTTTGCTTGACCAAAATTGTGAATTTAATGACCCTTGGGTCTCACGTTTGTCCCTGGGGAGGGGGTAAACTTGAGTATAGTTTATATAGGGAAATCACATTTTTGACCGTTATTTGTTGGATTTGTATTGGAACTCATTCTAACCTGGTCAACATTATCATGGGATAACAGTTTGATGGAATGCACATGTTGGCCCTGACTGAACCACAGGGGCTGAGGGGCGGGGCTAAAAAGCTTCTTCTCAATACCTATATAAGATATAATCAAATACTTTTCATAGAAGGAAGGGTTTCATGGTGTTTTACTTAAATTGTGAATTTCATGACCCTTTGGGTATCAGGTTTGCCCCTGGGGAGGGGGTAAACTTTACTATAGTTTATATAGGGAATTCATATTTTTGACAATCATTTGTTTTATTTCTATTGGAATTCCTTCTAACTTTCTTAAAATTATCAGCATGGGATGACAGCTTAATGATAAGTGCATATTGGCCCTGACTGACCCCAAGGACTGATAGGTGGGGCCAAAAATGGTCAATTAAATTAACTGAAATATTTCAAATCTCAGGTGACCGTTAAGGCCCTTTGGGCCTCTTGTATCAATAAGTTGAACATAATTATTGTGCTGCCTGCAGAAAGTAGGCGACATAAAAGAAAAGGTTTTTTTTTCACTGATTTGGGAAGGGACCTTTTTGCCTAATTTTGGGAAGAAAATTGGTGAATTGGGAAAGGATTTTTCAGGATTAAACTAAAAATTTTGGGAATTTGGTTAAAATATGAAATTATTTCAATTGGGAATGGGGCCCTTAATCGGTCCCTGAAAGCCCTCAGAAAAAGCCATGAAGTATCATAGTATTGGCGTCCACACAGAGGTTTTCTTGTTATAAACCAAGTTCCCTTGGGCCAATCAAACTCAAACTTCATGCAGATCTTCCTTATCAAAAGTGGTTGCATGGGATTGCTTTTCAGGTCCAAAGGTCAAGGGTCAAGGTCATTGTTACTAAAAATAGAAAATTTGTTTCCTTGTGATAACTCAAGTTCCTTAGGGCCAATCGAAGTCAATTTGCATGCAATTTTTCCTTACCACAAGTGCTTGTGTGATATGTTTTATTACTGTTTCAAAGGTCAAAGATCAATGCCACTGTTACTATTAAGCCATCTTGGATTTTGACAGTCAAAATTTGTTATCACAATATCCTGAAAAGTACTGAAATAATTTCATCAAGCAGGATATGCAGATTCTCATTGGTCCCTTTTTAATTAAGTCCATTTAATTTTGAGAAGCAAATAGTTGACTGGTGGCCATATTGGCTTTTCTTGTTTGGTTTTGCCCCAATTTTTAACGTCAGGATGCCTTTGGCACCTGCCGTTATAGTCGTGGTGGGAAAATGTTGTTAGTGACACTTTTGTTTCCGGCTAACAATTCCTCTTTTCTGTCTTACAAATTATATACATTCCGCAGCCTAATATAGTTCCTATTTTGATAGCAATTATTGACACGATTTAACTGATGTAAACCATGTTTACTGCAATTATTTAAAACGAAATATGAATGTTTGGTGTTCTAGACTATTTTAGAGTATAAATATAAACATTTTCCTCATCAGTATATGCAATTTTGTTGGCGTAGGATTACGTAGTTCTGTCTCGATCCTGCCTTGAAAACGAAAGTAAAAAAATCAGTTTGATCATCGTGGAAATTTACATGCATTCACAGAGAAACTATCCACATGTCTTAGACTCATATGTTCATCCTGAGTTCATATGCAGGAACATTTCATAGAAGCCTAAAACCAACCCTATTTACGTAGTCAATGCACCCGAGCATTCCACAAGATAACTTCAGCTGTCACGTGACTAGTCGGCCATAATGGCGGTTATGTCTAATGTAACTAAACCAACGACCGTTCGCAGTTTCATATTCATTTGTATGTCGCTAGAATACGCAAGAAATATCACAAGGAATTGAAGGCAAGTTGTAACAAACTACATTGCCGTTTTTCGTGAGGATTTTATTAAATAAGGTTATTATTTGTTTATTTGAAAAGAATCTAATGATTATGATCCGTGACTGACGTACTGGCGTCGGTGTCAAAACTAGATATGTCTCGTCGGACAACGCGACCGCAGTTTTCTATCGGAGTTAAAATATGTTGCTAGGGATCATAAAATAGATGTTTGCTAGGCCTTATTAACATCTTATAGTATAAATAAAATTTTAAAAAACTTAGGCTGTGTACATCTTGGATTTTATCTTTGGTTGTACAACATGTTCTGTTAATAGACCGATTTGTCGTTCAGTTGATTTTTTTTTAAAGTTTACAAGCAGCTTTACTGATTCAGGAGTATATCAATAATCTTCCGCAAGCATTAAAGAAATAGGGAAAGAACTATACTCAGCTATTGGAAAGTTGTCAGCAGATAAATATGTTATACATGTTTTCTTGAATATATATAGGATAGGAATACCAGATTAAGACATTTCATCTGATACAAATGTCTGACTATTAAATCCTATTTTAAATTTCTTATTATATGACCTCAGACCCTGACGTTTCTCAGGGCCTTTGGCCCTTTGATTTTGTTTAGTTTTGCCCTAATTGATGTCCTCTAGGTTTGTGCTGATATTATTTTATGATTAATGTGTTATTTGTATTTCTTTCTTTCAATTTGTAGGTTCCAGAATACTTGGCATATGTTGACAAACGACTAAATGAGGAATCAGAAAGATTACTACACTACCTGGATCAAGCAACAAAGTAATAACAATTTGTTAGTTGATTCAAATGATTATTTATGAAAATTCTTTAATGAAAAAAATCTTGTTGAATTGTTGGAAATTCCTTCATGAAAAAAATTGTGGTGAGTTGCTGGGATCTCAGGATTATGGCAAAGTTTTAATCCACATTCCAAATAGATAATTATGTATAAGTATCATACTTACAATTTATACTGAATTTATTCCTGTGAGTTTTAGATTTAGTTGGCACCCTGGTGTCTTGTTTTCATCAGAATAATTTTATGGCCCCTTTTCCGATGTCATCATCAGAATCTTGGCAAGTAGCCATATTCATTGATTCCTTATGAAAGAGAAATGAAAAAGTGTAGGGGAGGGTGATTCATGTTTGAAAATGATTTTCATCTACAGAAAACCCCTTGTCTGCTGTGTAGAGAAGCAATTATTGGAGCAGCATTTAGCACAGATTCTTCAGAAAGGTAAACTTTATCTTTATCTCAACTCTTTGTAGGTCTTCATTAACTTTAATTGTGTTTGTTAATCTGGTGGATTTTCACGATTCCTTGTCTGAAATGTTTAAGAATATGTGATGGTATAACTGCGGTCTCATTGGCTAGGTTTGGACCAGCTGTTGTCAGAGAACAGAATCATGGAGCTTACACTCATGTACCAGCTGTTCAATCGAGTGAGAGACGGACTCAAGGATTTGTGTACTGCATTCGCCGTGTATATAAAGGTGAGTAAGGAGGTCTCGTGGGTCATTGACCACCGCCGTGTATATAAAGGTGAGTAGGGAGGTCTTGTGGGTCATTGGTCACCGCCGTGTATATAAAGGTGAGTAGGGAGGTCTCGTGGGTCATTGGTCACCGCCGTGTACATGTATATAAAGGTGAGTAGGGAGGTCTCGTGGGTCATTGGTCACCGCCGTGTATATAAAGGTGAGTAGGGAGGTCTCGTGGGTCATTGGCCACCGCCGTGTACATGTATATAAAAGTGAGTAGGGAGGTTTCATGGGTCATTGGCCACCGCCGTGTATATAAAGGTGAGTAAGGAGGTCTCGTGGGTCATTGGCCACCGCCGTGTACATGTATATAAAGGTGAGTAGGGAGGTTTCATGGGTCATTGGCCACCGCCGTGTATATAAAGGTGAGTAGGGAGGTCTCGTGGGTCATTGGCCACCGCCGTGTACATGTATATAAAGGTGAGTAGGGAGGTTTCATGGGTCATTGACCACCGCCGTGTATATAAAGGTGAGTAGGGAGGTCTCGTGGGTCATTGGCCACCGCCGTGTACATGTATATAAAGGTGAGTAGGGAGGTTTCGTGGGTAATTGACCACCGCCGTGTATATAAAGGTGAGTAGGGAGGTCTCGTGGGTCATTGACCACCGCTTCCTGTCAAGGTTTAACATCAGTGAAATCACTAATGCTATGTAATCTTTAGTAGGGATGGTCAATTTTGTATTCTGCGACGTCTTGTTTATAAGGAGAAAATTTGGTTCAATGAAATTGTCATAGAATATCATAATATCTGAAAATAGGTTAGATCCACTGTATATCAGAAATCATGTGACATTTAAGGCACATGAGCTTCACGTTATTTATGCCGATGAAACTGAACAAAATGGAGACCAATTTATTTTGTTTATATGTACTACAATTGATAGGTTGATTGTGTTCAAGTGGAAAAATTGTTGTTTTAGATCCAGTTTTACTGTGAGAAGATCTTTAGAAATTTATTAAATACAAAAAGCCTTGTAAAGATGCATAGAATTTAGACGAGTTTGTATAGTATTTTATTTGATTTTACAGTCAACTGGTCGTCTGATTGTGATAAATAGTGACAATGATCCAGAAAAAGACAAGGATATGGTTCAGAGTCTACTAGGTAAGCAATACATTTTGTGTTTTCTTCATCTTACCGTCCATAATGATTGCTTAGTCCAAGTTAATAGCTCAGTGATGTGGAAATATCAAATATTTTTACATATGAGATTAAAGGCATACTATTATACCACTAGGGAAAGGTTCGTTGCTCTCACCTGTATATTCAGCTATCCCCAACCATTATATGTGAAAATTTGTCCATTTCAGTCAATACTATTGCGAACAAATTCTATTTCATTACTCGACAATAAATTCACCCCCTTTCTATGATCAAAGTTGATATGTTAGGCCCCCTAGCTTCCTTTATTATTCCTTCGTTTACTACTTGTACCTAGCAAAGGGCGTATATAGTATCCTTGAAAAGCTTGTGTGCAAAATATCTCATAAATCCTTGGACAGATTTAGTTCATATTCACATCATAAAATTGTACCAACAATGTCAAAAAGTAAAAAGCTTGTGTACAAAATATCTCATAAACCTCTGGACAGATTCAATTTATTGATGGGGAGGGTATATCTATGTGAGCTCCAGCTTACCTTGCTTTTGTTATTTTGGCTTCAAAGTGTGTCAGTTTAATTCATCAGATGGAGAAAACATTTCATGAAAATATTACTGTATTTTCAGAAGTCTAACTGGCTTAAGCTTGGACTAAGTGTATCTTAATGACTGTTTTTCTTTTTGTATTTTCAGATTTCAAAGACAAAACTGATAACATCATCAGTGTCTGTTTCAACAAAAATGAAAAATTTGTCAATGCAATGAAGGAAAGTTTTGAAAACTTTGTCAATGTTCGACAGAACAAGCCAGCTGAACTTATTGGTAAGTGTCAATGTTCGACAGCACAAGCCAGCTGAACTTATTGGTAAGTGTCAATGTTCGACAGCACAAGCCAGCAGAACTTATTGGTAAGAGTAAGATAACAAAATGTAAAGTGTGAGATAGATTTACAAACAAGCAGAGTTCAGGAGGAGGAATCAAACCTATACAAAAAGGAAAGATCTTTCTATCCATGTGTGATGTGTGAAACTGTTACTATTGATAGAAAATTGGTTTCTGTTCAATTACTTAAGTTTCCATGGAACAAATAAACTCCAACTTTACCAAGGGCTTCTCTACTGACACAGCTTGCTTGGGATTGCTTTTTGATGTCAAAGGTCAAGGTCCTGCTACTATTAATAGAAAATTATATTTCGCTCAAGTTCCCTCGGACAGATCCCTCTGTTGTTATTTTTAAACAAGTTTAAGTGCACCAATCAAACTCAAACTTTACACACTGCTTTCTTATCAGGAGTTCTTGCTCATGATTATTCTCAGTCAAAAGGACAAACGACAGATGTCAGTGTTACCATTACTGAAAATGATAAAAAAAACACGTCCTTGACTAGGAACTAAGTACAAAGTTGGCAGAATTAGAGAAAAATATAAAACTATACCTCTCCTATCCAATCTTGTTAGCCAACTAGAGGTCTATTTGTGGGAGAAAAGCCACGTCAGGCAGGTTACCTGCATGCATTTTCCTGACCGATCGAGAGATCAAATCCTGGTCACTTAAATTCCTGTCACCTTTGAGTCATCTGGCAACAAGATTTTATTGATCAAAGAGAAAAAAACAGAAGAATTCAGATAATCAGATTCACAATAAAAAAAATGTTTTATTTCAGGTTATGTACTGGAATGTGAAATCTTAAGAAATAGTCCATTTGATGGATCTTGGGTGAAATGAAAATTATTTGCAATGTAATCAATTGGAAAACTGTTACTGGGTTAAAGTTCGATATTTTGATTATTCAGCCAAATATGTGGATTCCAAGTTACGAGCTGGAAACAAGGAGGCTACAGAAGAGGAACTAGAAAGGCTTCTCGACAAGATTATGGTGCTCTTCAGGTTTATACATGGTATGTGTTTTTGATGTTTGTCTGTATTATACCTGGTTTGATACTGTGTATCTCTTCTCTGCCTTAATACACTTTCTAGTTTGATTTTTTACGTGTTCATACACTCTTTGTTTTAACTACAGGTAAAGATGTGTTTGAGGCTTTCTACAAGAAGGACCTGGCAAAGAGGCTTCTGGTGGGAAAGAGTGCCTCAGTGGACGCAGAGAAATCTATGTTGTCTAAACTCAAGCAAGGTAGGGAAGGATTATACATGAGTCTACATTCCTGGTAGAAAAGCTTATGATGGACTTGCTAACATCATACACTGCTAGAGGATGTCTCAAAAGTGTTTGTCCATTCTAATTTCCCTGCCTCTTTATATTCATAAATCAACACATCAGCATTTCGAATATAAAGAATATATAGAAGCATAGGGATGTCAACTCTTATGTCTTTGGTGATAGATTTAAAATTATTCTAAATCTTATCATGCGAAGACCCATCTTCTTAGGTCACAAAATCTTTATTATTGCGTCAAACCATAGTATACCAGAATGCAGGGTATCCAATGCCAAATTGGTATAAGATTGAAATAAAATAAAACATAAAAAAAATTAGGCTTATTTATATTTTCGTTAGCCCAGCATGTATGGAGGTGGGAGGAAACGAGTCAAATAGTCCATGTACAGTATAATGTATGTTTTGAAACCTTTTGGTTGTTTTTGAAGTCCAAATGTCAAACTTCATCCTCTGTGATATGGTTAGATGGCTTCTTGATAATTATGGGGGATACATAATCACTTGATGATCTGTGAATGTTCTAATTTTACACTTTGTTGGTAAACTATCAGTATGACACTGCTGCACGGATACAAAAAAGGACAAAGTAAACGATAAGTTAGACACTTAAGCACTGATACAGAATAGGATAAAGTAAACGATAAGTTAGACACTTCAGCATTGATACAAAAAGAAAAAATAAGTAAGTTAGACACTTCGGCGTTGATACAGAATAGGACAAAGTAAACGATAAGTTGGACACTTCAGCACTGATACAGAATAGGACAAAGTAAACGATAAGTTAGACACTTCAGCATTGATACAGAATAGGACAAAGTAAACGATAAGTTGGACACTTCAGCACTGATACAGAATAGGACAAAGTAAACGATAAGTTAGACACTTCAGCACTGATACAGAATAGAACAAAGTAAACGATAAGTTAGACGCTTCAACACTGATATAGAATAGAACAAAGTAAATGATAAGTTAGACACTTCAGCACTGATATAGAATAGGACAAAGTAAACAATAAGTTAGACACTTCAGCACTGATACAGAATAGGACAAAGTAAACGATAAGTTGGACACCTCAGCACTGATACAGAATAGAACAAAGTAAACGATAAGTTAGACGCTTCAGCACTGATACAGAATAGGATAAAGTAAGCGATAAGTTAGACACTTCAGCACTGATACAGAATAGGACAAAGTAAACGATAAGTTAGACACTTCAGCACTGATACAGAATAGGACAAAGTAAACGATAAGTTAGACACTTCAGCACTGATACAGAATAGAACAAAGTAAACGATAAGTTAGACACTTCAGCACTGATACAGAATAGAGCAAGGTAAACGCTAAGTTAGACACTTCAGCATTGATACAGAGCAGGACAAAGTAAACGATAAGTTAGACATTGCATGATACATAAACATATTGTTTTGACTCTAGTTTACTATTATTAAGTTCTGTTATAAATTAATCATATGAATGCTTACAACATGACATATCTTTGATGTTGGCTTCTTCAGAATGTGGTGCTGCCTTCACGAGTAAGTTAGAGGGAATGTTCAAAGATATGGAGCTGTCAAAGGATTTCATGCTGACATTCAAGCAGGTAACGGTTCTCACTATTGATCTAGTTTATAGGTCTATATAGGGCTGTTTCTAGTTGAACATTTTACACACAATACCTTAACAATCAGGTGTACTTGGTCAATTTAACAACCGAGACCATTCATTCTGTTCTCGGATATCACTTGGATGCTGTTCACCATAATCATTGATGTATATGTACATGTGTTACTTTTAATTTCTGAGATGATTGAGACATTGATTGGTGACAAAATACATACATTGTATATCAGGAATAGAATATCAAGCTGACAAAGTTATTAAGGACTGTCTGTGTCTTTTTCTGCAGTATATGCAGCACATTGATTCTCCGGGAGGTATAGAACTGACTGTGAACATCCTGACAATGGGATATTGGCCGACCTACACTCCCATGGAAATACACCTACCAGTAGAGGTAAGTCTATGGAACATCCTCACAATGGGATGTTGGCCGACCTACACTCCCATAGAAATACACCTACCAGTAGAGGTAAGTCTATGGAACATCCTCACAATGGGATATTGGCCGACCTACACTCCATGGAAACACACCTACCAGTAGAGGTAAGTCTATGGAACATCCTCACAATGGGATATTGGTCCACCTACACTCCCATGGAAATACACCTACCAGTAGAGGTAAGTCTATTGAACATCCTCACAATGGGATATTGGCCGACCTACACTACCATAGAAATACACCTACCAGTAGAGGTAAGTCTATGGAACATCCTCACAATGGGATATTGGCCGACCTACACTCCATGGAAACACACCTACCAGTAGAGGTAAGTCTATGGAACATCCTCACAATGGGATATTGGTCCACCTACACTCCCTTGGAAATACACCTACCAGTAGAGGTAAGTCTGTGGAACATCCTCACAATGGGATATTGGCCGACCTACACTCCCATAGAAATACACCTACCAGTAGAGGTAAGTCTATGGAACATCCTCACAATGGGATATTGGCCGACCTACACTACCATAGAAATACACCTACCAGTAGAGGTAAGTCTATGGAACATCCCCACAATGGGATATTGGCCGACCTACACTCCCATAGAAATACACCTACCAGTAGAGGTAAGTTTAGGGAATATCCTCACAAAAACATTTATTTCATTCTTTGTCTAAACAGGAAATAAATATTTGCATAGCACAAAGGACAGTCATCCAAGTTCGAGGAGGACAAGTAATTTGATCCATAATTTTTCAAAATATTTATATATTATTTCCTTTTTTTGCTTTCAGATGATCAAGTTTCAGGAAATTTTCAAGAAATTTTACCTGGGCAAACACAGTGGAAGGAAACTGCAGTGGCAGCCAACACTTGGCCACTGTGTGTTGAAGGCTTCCTTTGAAGGGGTATGTCCATACGGTCAACTTAATTGATAATGTCCATACGGTCAACTAAATTGATAATGTCCATACGGTCAACTTAGTTGATAATGTCCATACGGTCAACTTAGTTGATAATGTCCATACGGTCAACTTAGTTGGTAATGTCCATACGGTCAACTGAGTTGATAATGTCCATACGGTCAACTTAGTTGATAATGTCCATACGGTCATCTAAGTTTATAATGTCCATACGGTCAACTAAGTTGATAATGTCCATACGGTCAACTAAGTTGATAATGTCCATACGGTCAACTTAGTTGATAATGTCCATACGGTCAACTAAGTTGATAATGTCCATACGGTCAACAAAGTTGATAATGTCCATACGGTCAACTAAGTTTATAATGTCCATACGGTCAACTAAGTTGATTATGTCCATACGGTCATCTAAGTTTATAATGTCCATACGGTCAACTAAGTTGATAATGTCCATACGGTCAACTGAGTTGATTATGTCCATACGGTCAACTAAGTTGATAATGTCCATACGGTCGACTAAGTTGATAATGTCCATACGGTCAACTAAGTTGATTATGTCCATACGGTCAATTAAGTTGATATCAAACAATTCTTATTAACATATTTTAAGGTCAACTGACCTGAAGGGATAATCGTTTAGGTCCATGGACCTCTTGTTTCTCATTGTTAGTTGTGACTTATCCAATCATTAAAAAGGTACTACAGGCCTGTAGTGATATCTATGAACTCTTAATATCTCCCAATTTGGCATGCCAACTTCACTTGTGAAATCGTGAAATTGAAGTTTGATAATTCACCTCTTGTTCCTCTTTGCAAGGGGAGCTGTTTCATTCTGCAGCCCAGTTGGGCTATCAGTATTGCCATGGGTGCTTTCAAACAGTTCATTCAGACCTATAGTAAATAGGTTTTCGTTATTATTTCTAATGTGTGAATAAAATCATGCATGCAAATGTTTGTCTTGGCCTTTATGCTGCTTTAAATTCTAGGTTAGATTTTATGTACAGTGAATGCGAGTACTTTTTGCCAAATATTGATGATTAAATGGTAGAAATCTCAGCTTGTTTGTCTTTTAAAATGTATTATCCTGCATCTTCAGGGTAAGAAGGAACTCCAAGTGTCCCTGTTCCAGACCCTCTGTCTCCTCCTCTTTAATGACGGAGTTAAGTTCTCTCTGGAGGCCATCAGACAGGCTACTGCTATTGGTAAGTTTGTTTCCTGTCACCTGGGAAATCATTATCTGCTATTCCTGAGGGTTTACTTTATCATAGAAACAACTAAAAACAAAAATTATGTATCTGAGATAAACTTGTTCACAGAGATTTTCCTACAATAGAAACAGGGTCCGTTAAAAGGACCCATTCCCCTTAAAAAAAAATCTTGTGAAAATTGCCCAATTTGGCACTGAAAAATTCCAATTTTGAAGTCACTTTTGAATGATAAGTAAGTTTTATCTACAAAGGCCTATACTAAGATACTTTTGAAAAATAAAAAACAGCTATAGATAACAAAATGAAATCAAAAATAATATTAGGGCAGTATTCATCAAAGAAAAACTGAAATTGGTATGAATTTCACTTTATCTTCCCAAAGTCACATTTTGTCGAGTAGAAATTTCCAATTCAATGGACCCTGGACACATTTGAAAAATTGTAGGAAAGTCCTGTATCAGAGATAAACTTGTTCAATATATCACAGTTTATCAGTGGTTAATACTGTATCCGAGGTAAGCTCTAACTTCAAATTAACAGTGGTTTATGCTGTATTTTAAAATGTTTTTTAAACAGAGGACGGTGAACTTAGGAGGACGCTTCAGTCACTTGCCTGTGGTAAAGCCAGAGTGTTACAGAAGCACCCTAAGGTAGGATAGCAGTTTGGTGTAGATGAGAAAGTGACCGAATAAAACTATTGATTTAATCAGTATTTGTGAGTCTACTATGAAACTAATGGTCGATCAACACTATCGAATGTGACAATATTTGTGACTCCACTATGAAACTAATGGTTGATCAACACTATCGAATGTGACAATATTTGTGAGTCTACTATGAAACTAATGGTCGATCAACACTATCGAATGTGACAATATTTGTGACTCTATGAAACTAATGTTCCATCAACACTATCGAATGTGCCAATATTTGTGACTACTATGAAACTAATGGTCGATCAACAATATCAAATGTGACAATATTTGTGAGTCTACTATGAAACTAATGGTCGATCAACACTATCGCATGTGACAATATTTGTGACTCTACTATGAAACTAATGGTCGATCAACAATATCAAATGTGACAATATTTGTGACTCCACTATGAAACTAATGGTTGATCAACACTATCGAATGTGACAATATTTGTGAGTCTACTATGAAACTAATGGTCGATCAACACTATCGAGTGTGACAATATTTGTGACTCCACTTTGAAACTAATGGTCGATCAACACTATTGAATATGACAATATTTGTGACTCTGCTATAAAACTTAATTATCCATAGTTACTCTACTGCTATGTAAGGCTATTAAATGGATGACTTCTTGGTTTTAATTTTGGGAAATGATTTAATTTGTGTGTTGATATTAAATCGCAAGCATCGAAAATTGTTATATTGTATCTCTATCTGAAATATTTTTTGTGTTTGAATAAGTTTTGTATGATATAATTTATTGCTTTTATTTTTCAGAGTAAAGAAATAGAAGATGATGATATATTTGTTTATAATGAGGGCTTCAAGCACAAACTTTGTAAAATCAAAATCAACCAAATACAAATGAAAGAAACGGTGAGTTGTTTTTCATGGGCTGATATTTCAGTTTAATTCTATTTATAGACACAGTTGTTGTTTTTCATGGGCTGAAATTTCAGTTTAATTCTATTTATAGACACAGTTGTTGTTTTTCAGGGGCTGATATTTCAGTTTTATACTATTTATAGACACTGGGTTTTTTCACGGGCTGATATTTCAGTTTAATTCTATTTATAGGCACAGTTGTTGTTTTTCACAGTTCTAATATATCCCAGTTACTATTTATAGGGAGTCCTTGTTGTTGCATTCAAACTAGCAAATTCATTCCTAATGTCATCCGTAATCTATAGCATTCAGTGGAATTAACCCTTTCAACCCTAAGAAACTTAAGTAGACTCTGCCATTCATTCATCATTTAAAGTCCAGGCAGGTTTACTTGGCATATGAGGGGATTGTTATCATTTGTGATTTGTAATATCTTGTTGATGAGGGTGTGTTGATGAGGGTGTGGGGGTATATCTTGTTGATGAAGATGTGGGGTATATGCCTCCTCTAACTTGATGTGATTTGTGATTGTAGCAAGAAGAAAACACGAGTACAACGGAACGAGTGTTCCAGGACAGACAGTACCAAGTGGATGCTGCCATCGTCCGCATCATGAAGACACGAAAAACTCTCACACATAATCTTCTTATATCAGAGCTGTATAATCAGCTCAAATTCCCAGTCAAGGTAACATGATAGTGTATTTAATCGGTAGTATAAAAAACTGTGGATCTGATGAAATAAGTAGTGCGTTTATAGAGCTCTTAATTAACCCACCATCATCAGATCCACTTTCAAATTCCGTTGCCCATTCGTCAGTCTGTCATCTGTCTGTCCCTCCGTAAACAATCATTGTTATCGTTATTTCTTAAAAAGTTCTTCAGGGATCTTTCTCATTTAATAGGTTGGTTGCCTTATTTCCTAGTTGTGCATATTAAATTTTGAGACTGAACAGGCAGCCATTTTGAATTTTGAGTGTTGAAGTTTTTTAAAAGTATTTCTCAGAGATTTCAATGTTGATCTTTTGCAAATTTCATAAGTAGCAAAATAACAAAATGGCTGATAGGTGGCCAATTTTGAATTTTGACTGTTGGTATAGATTGCTATTTCTGAAAGTACTGGAACAATATTTCTCAAACTTCATATGTAAGTTCCCATTAATACCTAGTTGTGCAATTGGAAATGATTGGAATAACAAAAGGACTGACATGCAGCCATCTTGGATTTAATACTTGAATTAAGTTTTTGTTATTTCTTGAAAAACATGTAAATTAATGAAATAATTACTGTTGAAATTTGTTCCTAATTTTCAAACAAGCCTTAATGAATCTAACCTAGTTTTCACATGTGGGATTCCTTTGGTCCCTACTTGTACTTGCTCAATTTGAGGCTGATCAGGAATACGAACAATTGCAAACATACAACTTGGACTTTAACAGTTGAAATTTGGTTTTGCTATTTCTCTGAAAGTTCTTCTTACATCTCTTAGATTTTATACATAGATTCCCATGGAAAAGAATAGAAAAGATGAGAAGCAATCAGTCTTATTTACCATAGATCCAAATAAGATCGTTCAGTGGTAGACACCAAGATCTGTCGAGGATCTCTTGTTTTATTGTACCAGCCATCCTGTGTACATGATATATTATAGCTACCCATCATATTGAAGATTCATTTCGACTTACTCTCAAATTTTATGTTTCAGCCTGCAGATCTGAAGAAAAGGATCGAAAGTTTGATTGACAGAGACTACATGGAACGTGATAAAGATAATCCAAATCAGTATCATTATGTTGCTTGATTCTTATGGACAAAATTAGATGGTGATAAAACATTTATTTGACAGAAGTTTTCTTCTGTGCTAAAAACACTTTGATGACAATGATTATTTCTGTCGGACAATGAGACAGATTGAATCTGCCCTATAAACAATATTGTCACAGTAATCTTTCTTGTCAGACAAACGTTCCAGTGATTCTGTGCGATCTGCATCATTTCAGTGCTAAGATTATTAAGGTGTGGATTTCTTGCATATTAGTGAAACAAAACACTGGAAAGTTGCAGATATTCATCGTTTTGTGATGTGTGACAGAACTTCAGATCACAGCTGGCAACCAGCACTCTGGGACCTCAGCAGGGGTATAAAATAATTTTCTTGATGTGTGGATAAAAAGTCTGAACCAGTTCAGGCAACACTGAACCAGTCAATACACTGAACCAGTCATACAAGTACACTGAACCAGTTATCACTGAACCAGTCAATACACTGAACCTGTCAATGCACTGAACCAGTCAATACACTGAACCAGTTATCACTGAACCAGTCAATACACTGAACCAGTTATCACTGAACCAGTCAATGCACTGAACCAGTCAATACACTGAACCAGTCAATACACTGAACCTGTTATCACTGAACCAGTCAATACACTGAACCAGTTATCACTGAACCAGTCAATACACTGAACCAGTTATCACTGAACCAGTCAATACACTGAACCAGTCAACACACTGAACCAGTCAACACACTGAACCAGTCAATACACTGAACCATTTCTCTTCCTTTTTTTTTACCAAATTATGCCATAAGTTAGTAAATACTGATAATTGGGTCTTGCTTGCAGCAACAATTCTGTGTGAGACCATGGCGGTGCCAGCAATTTTTAGTTTTGATCTGTTGTTCAAAAGTTAGATTACATAGTGGAATGTCAACTATCCAATCGTATGTAGAGTATTTCATTTCACTTTAGGTAAATGTACCTAAACGTACAATAGGGTAATGCAGTTATTTTCTTTTCAGTATTCAGCTTTCTCTTTAATTTTGTCTCAATATGTGACATAGTTCCTTCTCTGGGGATGCCTATTGTGGCAAGGACACTTGTAATAAACTCGAAATTGTTAAATAATTACGGGAACACTCAAGACATGTATTTATCTATAATTCTTATGTATGTGTTAATTCCAATAATGACTTAGTCCAAGAGCCATAAAACCTGGAAGACATTCTACAAATGATGGTAATGGCTGAACTTGAACTTAATAAAAACGATATATCTAGACCTAAATGCAATAGAGACAATAAACACTTTTGGACAAGTGTTACATATAATTATGTGTGATTCTTGTTTGTCCTATATCCTAGAGGTAAAATGCTGTTTTAGAGAACTTTTAAGTCATAATTAACTTTCAGCTGGTCAGTTTCACAACTAGAGTTGTATATTTCAGTGTTTTTTCAGCTGTGTTCTGATAAATTCCTCACTTGTAATGCACTACATTCATATAACTACAAATTTAACCTTTTTAAGGATGGGTTCCTTGTTTAAAGCCATTAAGATATATAAATCTTGAGATGGGCATGGTGCAACATCCACATAAATCATTGTATAATACACTGTACATGATGTTTTGGCCAATTTTTAAATATGAAGGATCTTTGTACAGTCAAGCTTTGTTATCTTAAACTCTGATAACTTGAATTCAGTTCCACCTGTAAATTATTTTATATAAATTATGCCTGGTTACCTCTTACGGTGAAATACTCATCTTAAAGTGTTTTCATGGCCCAGAGTTTGAGAGGTTGGACTGTATTTATTCATGTGACGAATTAACTTTTGAAGCGAACTTGGTATCCTCCTGTGAATGTTTTATTTAGTTGTTAATGGAGTAGGAAATTACAACCGTCACACTTCGACATTATCCTGGGCTGTTCTCTCGTGGTATCATGGTTAGTAAATATTTCATGTTACGTATTCACAAAATCCGTATCAGAAAGGAGAACGCAACTACTAAATTTATTTTTAGCTCACAAAGTACCAGTGAATTATACTCTGGTGAAGTATCCAGCATTAATCTGCCTGTCCATTAATTTTCAACTTCAATAAAACTTAAATTAACTGGGTACTGTATTTTGGCCAGGATGTACCTTTGGTGGAGTTCAATAAATTGTCCTCATATGTACACTATAAGTAAACATAATTATACATGCATGGATTAGTAATATCACCAGTGATGCTTGTATTATCATATTTATTTATTACAATGTAATTTAATTTATTCAAATTAAAAGAACTCTTCAAGTACATGGCCTTAATGCTACATGGATGAAATGCATTACAAAACTTAAATAACTTACTCTAAATAACACTTGGTTTTTCAAATTCAGCATCCTTGATTTGATACCATTGCATTTTTCAATTAATTTTCGATAATAATCTGGCACATCGCCATATATGGTTAGGTATATGATTTTGAAAGTTAAACACATTGAAGGAATCCATCGATTATCAACCATTATATGACAGAAAATGCTTTTCTAGACATAATCCTGAAAGCTAAGCAGTAATTTAGGAACTGACATCGTCACGACTTGTTGATGTACCAAAGATCACCTGTCCAGAATTGTGTTGTTAGCATTGTGGTCTGTTAGTTCATGAAGTGCTAAAAATTGTTCATATATGTGACCTTGACCTACAATCAATGTCACAGTGGTAAAAAAATGTCAAGGAAATAAATCTACATTCTCCAATGAAAATATGATGTTGTAGAGTCATAATATTTCAGTATGTTGTGCGGATCGGAATTGCAAATATTTAAAATCATATTGTGTAGAGGTCATTAGTCAATTGTTTTCAAAAGATGATGTATAATGTCCAGGGGCATCATACTGACATATGCTCTGTAGATCACCAATATTTCCTAATATATACTGTTTTAATTCAATGCTGGTCCAGGTCAAAGGTTAACATGTGTACAGGGTGAGATGCGAGATAGACCCAATCCAGCTACAAGCCTTTGAGTCTAACCTTACCGTCATACCATGCACATGATATGGGTCTTACCAAATTTGCTATGAAATTTCATTATATGGTATATAAACTGTCGTCCCGCTGGATGCCAAGTCCCACATAGAAAACTATGTACAATATTCATTTTCCATGGTTGTTTAAGTATCCGATTGACTGTCTTGGAATTTTATGGAAACTCGTCTCTTTCAGTCAATCTTAATACTGGGTTATGTAATGAAAGTGGACTGTTATTCAATATATTCAGCAATGAATGTTTAGATTATACAAGTTCTGGACCACCCTCCATACTCAAGGGGTTACAATCACAACCCAAAAGAGAACATTGTGATCGTAACCCCTGTAGTATTACGATCACAACCCAACATCATTGTGATCATAACCCCTGGAGTACGATCACAACCCTACATCATTGGGATCATAACCCCTGGAGTACGATCACAACCCTACATCATTGTGATTGTAACCCCTGGAGTATTACGATCACAACCCTAACATCATTGTGATCATAACCCCTGGAGTACGTTCACAACCCTACATCATTGTGATTATAGCCCCTGGAGTATAGAGGATGGCCGTAGACAAACCTATAGCTTAAATTTCTTCTAATTTGTACAAAATAACCAGTGGCACCTTCATTAAAGACTCTTATATTGGTCACATATGGCTTAGTTATTGTACAGTTTTCTAAATATGACCTGCACAAAGTGAGAGTGTGTGAGTGTATGTAGTAACTAGATTTTGGATGTTGAATGAGGTAAAAAGTATCTCAATACTGTATTAACATTAATTAAATCTGCAGAAAAATACATTACTCGCAGATGGTCTCTGAGAGACAAACTTTTATTTTCAAATTACACTTTTTTTTGTCTGAATGTGCTTAGTGTTGTACAACTCTTTTACAAAGCAGTGCAAGTTAAAAACCTAATTCTGGTTCATTTTCTTCTTAAACAGATTCCAGATTTTAAACATTTTTTATTTTTTTATTATAAAAAATGATTCGGAAAATTATCATTTTCTTTCTTGAAAAGTGAAAAGAAAATCTTGTACAATCTAAATGTAAGTACGGCCTGGGTACGTGATTTTGTTAGTGACAGTTATCTACTTTGTGTGTAGGACAACTGAGGCCGTTTTCTTCTTGTCTTAAGAATTAGAATTTGTACATATCAGATAAACAATGAATTTAGGTTATCCTATGAGAATACAGATGCTACACTGATGACGGTGTATACATCAGTTCTCACAAAAAATGCATAAAAGACATCCACAAATGAAAAAAAAGTAAAACGATCTCTTACAAGACCGAAAGATGAAAAACATAGAGGTAGGGCATAACTGAATTTCTTCAGGATCTACTGTTATTGTTAACTGTACCTACTTTAGCTCAGAATTTTGAAGGGTGGTCATAGCATAAAATATGTAACTTTTGGTATTGTGTGAACCAGAGTATTCTTGTTTTAAATCGATGTGATTTCTCTTATAAAGTCTCCTATTGTGGACAAGAGGGATAAGGAACCTTTAACACCTGTCAAATTGGAGAAAATTCTGATAATGCATTGTTTGGGAAGTTTCACAACATATTTGATAATACTTGAATTATTTTTACCTCACATGGCACAAAGTGCCAGTGAGCTAATGGAATGGTGCAGACAGAAGTGGTCATCCAGCGTCCATCTGTCTGCCCGTCAACTTGTAACTTCTATATAAGTACCTGGCTACTGAGATTTGGCCAGTAGGTACATTTTTTGTACCTGTGTTAGAATACATTAAAATTTCCTCAAATGAATGACCTTTAACTATTCTCAAGGTCAAAGGGATCAAATATGTTGGAAACTCCAAGAATCTTTTTAAGTTCCAGATGACCCAAATGCCTGATAATTTGCCAGCAGGATGAAGTGCTATAAGCTGTACTCATGTAGATGACCTTGACCTGTTTTCCAGGTCTACCGGGTCAAATATTGTTAACAATTCCAGAATCTTCTCAAGTTCCTTGTATGTATATGCTTGAGAAGGTAGTCGAATGTTATCAATAGGTCACTGTAACCAACCCTCAGGGGCCGTGATGTAGAGCCCAAAGTACCGGGAGTCAAATTTGCTGTTTCTTTAATTTCCTTGTTTAGACTCAGAGATGCTAGATCAAGTCAAATTCTCTTTAATCTCAACTCTTTTGTTGGTTTTTGACACAATTATTATATTATTGTTGGTCATGTTTTCAAAACAAAAGACCAATTGTAACTATTTATACGAGGACTCTGGTGACCATTAAGGCTCTTGGGCATCTCAATTTCCTCTGTGGTGAAATAAGACAGTTTGTTGTATAACGAATATTTCTGAAAATATTTTGGGAACTGAACCAAAAATTGAATTACTGGTATAAGAAGTATCTCTGAGAGAAGCCAGTAAATGAAGTGGCTGTCACTTACCTCAGAACAGGTATTTATACTTACCACAATCTTATATGTTTTTCTCTTTGTAGCTTTTATCTTTCTGAGAGAGATATCGGTCATGTACCTGCAGGACTGGCGTGGGTAGTAATTGTAGTCGTCTGTGCGAGAATGGTTGTTAGCTCACTGGAGTTTTGTGCTAAGTGATATTTTCAGGAATTGTATACATATGAAAACTATTGATCAGAAATAAAAAAAATATTTGAAATGCAGCGAAGGTTTTATTTCTTCATTGTTAAGTATGAAGTTAAGATGGCGTTACTGATGAAATATGACACAGCATCTCTTATCCAACAAAATTTTCTCTTTAAAAAGAAAACTGTAAAAACCCAGGTGTTGATCTTTGGTTTTATAGGTACCTAGGATCGAATGTTAATATGTAAAAACAAAGAATAACTTTGCAAAATCAAAATGCCGTTCCAGGAAACACAACTACCGGCATATATCATGAGCAATGACTTGCTATCCAGGGAAATACAACTGTATCATGGTTACAAGCTCTATCAAATTTCAGAGAGAGATCTGGACAAAAGTCAAATACCAAATAAAACAAAGGGCAATAACTTTGATTAATCAAAATGCCTCTTGGCAACACAACTATATTATCATGGTTATAAAGCCTTCTAGGTTTCAAAGAAATAGGTTGAAAATGTAGATCTCTGGACAAAAATCAATTACTGAAATAAACAAATGACAATTACTTAAAGAGATTAGTTAATATATATGTGGGCAATCTCTGGACAAACAAAAGTTTATGCCCACCGGATGGATGGAAGATGCCATACCATAATACTCCAACTAAATAGTACAGACACATAAGAATGGAAGTGGTCAACCAGTTTGACAGTTGAGGATGTATATTACTATTTCTCAGAAAGTGCCAATAGTACAATGTATCCATTATAATATTACCAAAATGGATAGAAGACTTGGGACAAGACTGATCAGGTTAATTATAAGAGATCTTCTGAAGGGATGGTAGACTGGATAAGAGGGAGAGGGTTGATTATAAGGGATGGGAGATTGAACAAGAGGGATATGATTGATTATAAGGGATGGGAGACTGGACAAGAGGGATAGGGTCGATTATAAGGGATGGGAGACTGGACAAGAGGGATAGGGTTGATTATAAGGGATGGTAGACTGGATAAGAGGGAGAGGGTTGATTATAAGGGATGGGAGACTGGACAAGAGGGATAGGGTTGATTATAAGGGATGGGAGACTGGACATGAGGGGTAGGGTTGATTATAAGGGATGGGAGACTGGACAAGAGGGATAGGATAGATTATAAGGGATGGTAGACTGGACAAGAGGGATAGGGTCGATTATAAGGGATGGGAGACTGGACAAGAGGGTTAGGGTTGATTATAAAGGATGGGAGACTGGACAAGAGGGATAGGGTCGATTATAAGGAATGGGAGACTGGACAAGAGGGAGACTGAACAAGAGGGAGAGGGTTGATTATAAGGGATTCTCACAAAGGGATGGGAGACTGGACAAGAGGGATTAGGGTTGATTATAAAGGGATGGGAGACTGGACAAGAGGGATAGGGTCGATTATCGGAATGGGAGACTGGACAAGAGGGAGACTGAACAGGAGGGTAGAGGGTCGATTATAATGGATGGGAAGACTGGAGCAAGAAGGGGATATGATCGATTATAAGGGATCGGAGACTGGAACAAGAGGGATAGGGAATTGATTAATGGGATCGGGAAGTAACTGGAACAAGAGTGATAGGGTCGATTATAAGGGATGGGAGACTGGACAAGAGTGGTAGGGTTGATTATAAGGGATGGGAGATTGAACAAGAGGGATATGATTGATTATAAGGGATGGGAGATTGAACAAGAGGGATAGGATTGATTATAAGGGATGGGAGACTGGACAAGAGGGATAGGGTTGATTATAAGGGATGGGAGACTGGACAAGAGGTATAGGGTCGATTATAAGGGATGGTAGACTGGACAAGAGGGATAGGATAGATTATAAGGGATGGGAGATTGAACAAGAGGGATAGGATAGATTATAAGGGATGGGAGACTGGATAAGAGGGAGAGGGTTGATTATAAGGGATGGGAGACTGGACAAGAGGGATAGGGTCAATTATAAGGGATGGGAGACTGGACAAGAGGGATAGGGTTGATTATAAGGGATGGGAGACTGGACAAGAGGGATAGGGTTGATTATAAGGGATGGGAGACTGGACAAGAGGGATAGGATAGATTATAAGGGATGGTAGACTGGACAAGAGGGATAGGGTCGATTATAAGGGATGGGAGACTGGACAAGAGGGTTAGAGTTGATTATAAAGGATGGGAGACTGGACAAGAGGGATAGGGTCGATTATAAGGAATGGGAGACTGGACAAGAGGGAGAGGGTTGATTATAAGGGATTCTCACAAAGGGATGGGAGACTGGACAAGAGGGTTAGGGTTGATTATAAAGGATGGGAGACTGGACAAGAGGGATAGGGTCGATTATAAGGAATGGGAGACTGGACAAGAGGGAGACTGAACAAGAGGGAGAGGGTTGATTATAAGGGATTCTCACAAAGGGATGGGAGACTGGAGAAGAGGGATAGGGTCGATTATAAGGGATGGGAGACTGAACAAGAGGGATAGGGTTGATTATAAGGGATGGGAGACTGGACAAGAGGGATAGGGTCGATTATAAGGGATGGGAGACTGGACAAGAGGGAGAGGGTTGATTATAAGGGATGGGAGACTGGACAAGAGGGTTAGGATTGATTATAAGGGATGGGAGATTGAACAAGAGGGATATGATTGATTATAAGGGATGGGAGACTGGACAAGAGGGATAGGGTTGATTATAAGGGAAGGGAGACTGGACAAGAGGGTTAGGATTGATTATAAGGGATGGTAGACTGGATAAGAGGGAGATGGTTGATTATAAGGGATGGGAGATTGAACAAGAGGGATATGATTGATTATAAGGGATGGGAGACTGGACAAGAGGGATAGGGTTGATTATAAGGGATGGGAGACTGGACAAGAGGGATAGGGTCGATTATAAGGGATGGGAGACTGGATAAGAGGGAGAGGGTTGATTATAAGGGATTCTCACAAAGGGATGGGAGACTGGAGAAGAGGGATAGGGTCGATTATAAGGGATGGGAGACTGAACAAGAGGGATAGGGTTGATTATAAGGGATGGGACACTGGACAAGAGGGATAGGGGTCGATTATAAAGGGATTGGGAAGACTGGACAAGAGGGAGAGGGTTGATTATAAGGGATGGGGAGACTGGTACAATGAGGGTTAGGATTGATTATAAGGGATGGGAGATTGAAACAAGAGGGATATGGAATTGATTATAGGATAGGAGACTGGACAAGAGGGATAGGGTTGTGATTATAAGGGAAGGGAGACTGGACAGAGGGTTAGGATTGATTATAAAGGGATGGTAGACTGGATAAGAGGGAGATGGTTTGATTATAAGGGATGGGAGACTGCACAAGAGGGAGAGGGTCGATTATAAGGGATGGGAGACTGGACAAGAGGGATAGGGTTGATTATATGGGATGGGAGACTGGACAAGAGGGAGAGGGTCGATTATAAGGGATGGGAGACTGGACAAGAGGTATAGAGTTGATTATAAGGGATGGGAGACTGGACAAGAGGGATAGGGTTGATTATAAGGGATGGAGACTGGACAAGAGGGATAGGATTGATTATAAGGGATGGGAGATTGGACAAGAGGGGTAGGGTCGATTATAAGGGATGGGAGATTGGACAAGAGGGAGAGGGTTGATTATAAGGGATGGGAGACTGGACAAGAGGTTTAGGGTTGATTATTAGGGATGGGAGACTGGACAAGAGGGATAGGGTCGATTATAAGGGATGGGAGACTGGACAAGAGGGTTAGGGTCGATTATAAGGGATGGGAGACTGGACAAGAGGGTTAGGATTGATTATAAGGGATGGGAGACTGGAACAAGAGGGATATGATTGATTATAAGGGATGGGAGACTGGACAAGAGGGAGAGGGTCGATTATAAGGGATGGGAGACTGGACAAGAGGGATAGGGTTGATTATATGGGATGGGAGACTGGACAAGAGGGAGAGGGTCGATTATAAGGGATGGGAGACTGGACAAGAGGTATAGAGTTGATTATAAGGGATGGGAGACTGGACAAGAGGGAGAGGGTTGATTATAAGGGATGGGAGACTGGACAAGAGGTTTAGGGTTGATTATAAGGGATGGGAGACTGGACAAGAGGGATAGGGTCGATTATAAGGGATGGGAGACTGGACAAGAGGCTTAGGGTCGATTATAAGGGATGGGAGACTGGACAAGAGGGTTAGGATTGATTATAAGGGATGGGAGATTGAACAAGAGGGATATGATTGATTATAAGGGATGGGAGACTGGACAAGAGGGATAGGGTTGATTATAAGGGATGGGAGACTGGACAAGAGGGTTAGGATTGATTATAAGGGATGGGAGACTGGATAAGAGGGATAGGGTCGATTATAAGGGATGGGAGACTGGACAAGAGGGTTAGGATTGATTATAAGGGATGGGAGACTGAACAAGAGGGATATGATTGATTATAAGGGATGGGAGACTGGACAAGAGGGTTAGGATTGATTATAAGGGATGGGAGACTGGACAAGAGTGGTAGGGTTGATTATAAGGGATGGGAGATTGAACAAGAGGGATAGGATTGATTATAAGGGATTGGAGATTGGACAAGAGGGTTAGGGTCGATAATAAGGGATGGGAGACTGGACAAGAGGGATAGGATTGATTATAAGGGATGGGAGACTGGACAAGAGGGAGAGGGTCGATTATAAGGGATGGGAGACTGGACAAGAGGTTTAGGGCCTGACAATAAGGGATCCTCACAAAGGGATGGGAAACATGAGAAGAGGATAGGGTTGATTATTACGGGTCCTCTGAAGGGTTGAGGGATAATTACATGTATAAGAGCTCCCTCCATGCACGGGACACTTGCTACTTTTAATATAAAACAAAATCATAATAATATGTGTAAATCAAATTTAAATATATTCTTTATTGATTCTTGATCTATTAGTAGGAGTATAAAAACAAGTTACATGTATATTGAAACAATTCTTTGAGTACATTTTGTGATATACAACAAGCCTACTGGTTATTGCTGAAGCAATACATGTACTCTACCAGTCCAAGCTAAAATTAGTAACCAAGACCTTGACCCAAAAAATGTGAAACTCAAACTTTTCTGAGATATTATATACGGTATGTACTGGTATGTACATAGATGGACGGAGGAGGAATCCTATAATTCTGTTACTGGTTAATTATTGCTAAAGCAATACATGTACCCTACCGACCCAAGCTAAAATTAGTAACGGTGACCTTGACCCAAAAAAATGTGAAACTCAAACTTTTCTTATATATTACATATGTACCGGTATGTACACAAAATGGACAGAGAGGAATCCTATAGTCCCCCCTGGTTTCACCAGCAGTAGGGGATTAATTATGATCCCCTGAAAAATAGACAGGAGCAAATAGTTTCTGTTTCATTTTTACATGTAACATTTTGATTACATCTTTTATGTAGCTTATTTAAACAATGATATCCTAACCAACCATGGTGAGGTAAATTATACTTTTACCAGCAGTCTTCTGCAGTGTACATAGATGGGAAACTGAATTTCATAAAATAGTCAAGGGTAATGATAATGACCATGAAATATTTTTCAACCTCTTAAACAATAAACATTTCATCACGTTTCAGACCTCAGACCTATTAAATGATTTTTTGTGCAAGTCAAGAAATTTATTAAAATCATTCTAAGCCATTATACTTTTATAATAGTTGATGATAAAACAAGAAAAATGTGAGATTCTGACCCATTTTGATGTCTACATTTCCTTGAGAACAATGAATTGTCCAAGTATGAGTTAGCAGATGAAATCCTACGTGATCCCAGTATGTAGTATATGACAGATTTAGCACCAAATAAATGTATTACATTTCATGAGTGAAAAGATGACATGGTTCCGCACCTTAATATAACATCAGACACAATGATTGCTAACCACTTTAATTTCCTGTATATTACCTGCACCAATAGCCTACCTATGAGTAATATGATATGTAGCCTGCAAGCTATACATATGGTGTATTGATGAGAATGTATATGTAAACCAAATTGGACATTGTATATTCAATCCTTTTTTATGGCCGCAAGAATTGATCTTAACAAATGGTTTTTTTTTTAGTTTTGTCCGAGTTGTACTGTAGGAAAAATTATAAAAATGGTGATTCCTCTCTGAAATGAAAATATTAAAGTTATTCTCATTTCTTATTTGTATCTGGTGTTTTTGTGTTAACCAGGAAACAAATAAAAACATATAGTATTTTTTCCACATTTACATATAAAATCCCACAGAAAAATTCCCCAGACATAAAAAATGAATGTATATCCTGTAGGATATACTCATTATCCCGCATGATATACTCAGTATCCCGCAGGATATACTCGGTATCCCGTAGGATATACTCGGTATCCCGTAGGATATACTCTGTATCTCGTAGGATATACTCAGTATCCTGTAGGATATACTCAGGAAATTACTGTAATGGTACAAGGACTTGGCTTGGTACACTGTCTCTACAAGAATATCCTCAGAGTCTTCTGTACTGACTGATAAATGTAGCTAGCAGTTTGCCTGATTATCAAGTTCTATTTGTGATATTCTAGAGACAGCAGATGGATTTCTGGTGAAACACTTAAAAACTGTTTTATATTTTGACATGAAGGAATATTTTTTTTTAATTAATTGTCCTTGACAAAAGTGGTTAGATTTCTGTGTTGATGTGCCATTAAGAGTATAATAACTAACCTGGTTAACGAGTATACTTAAACTAGATCTAGAATACTTACAAGATATAATAAAACCTGGTTTGTTTGATGACTGACCAGAATTAAAATAACCTGATTAGAAGACTAGCTAGATATAATATTAACCTGGTTAGTTGAAGTACTTACCAGATATATTAACCTGGTTAGCTGGAGTACTTACCAGATATATTAACCTGATTAGCTGGAGTACTTACCAGATATATTAACCTGGTTAGTTGGAGTACTTACCAGATATATTAACCTGGTTAGCTGGAGTACTTACCAGATATATTAACCTGATTAGCTGGAGTACTTACCAGATATATTAACCTGGTTAGTTGGAGTACTTACCAGATATATTAACCTGGTTAGTTGGAGTACTTACCAGATATATTAACCTGGTTAGTTGGAGTACTTACCAGATATATTAACCTGGTTAGCTGGAGTACTTACCAGATATATTAACCTGATTAGCTGGAGTACTTACCAGGTATTTTAACCTGGTTAGCTGGAGTACTTACCAGATATATTAACCTGGTTAGCTGGAGTACTTAGCAAATATATTAACCTCGTTACTTGGAGTACTACCAGATATTTTAACCTGGTTAGTTGGAGTACTGACCAGACATAACATTAACCTGGTTTAATTTGTAAACCAGAGTTAAATAAATAGATAAACTGTAAGTATTATATACAAACATCAATGAAATATAAAAAGACATATTTAAAAAAAAAACAGCTTTAAGAAGTGCAATATATATATATAATTGCATCTAATTTCAATTTGTAATCTTATATCACAACCAAAGGCAAACTATATATCCAGTCAGCATGACACTAAATGGTATATCCATATGTCAACTAATTACTGGCAGAATAGAGGTAAATAATTTCAGACACAGAATATTAAATTAAAATAGTAACGGAAAAATAGAAACACACTTTACACCTTAACAAAAAATGTTAAAATAAAAATGAAAAGAATTTGAAAGATGAAATGTTATGTACATCAATATCTACCACACAACTGGCATTTTCTACAATGACTATGCAGCTGTCATAAATATCATAAGACAAAAGTGCAAAAACATTGTGACGTCATAAATAATTCATGTCGTCAAGATAAATATATGACAATGCACATTGTCAAAATAAATATATGACGATGCACAATTGTCTATCTATAGAAAATTCATCTTACTATTTGATTCAAAATTCACTGGTCTTATATGGACATTAATTGAAATTTTTACCTTTACTTTCATCAATATGACTCAGTAATATATGATAAATTACTGAACGAATTTAATAAATTCCTTGTGACATATCAAGTTTAAACTCATCTATATGGAATAATGGATCTTACTGTACCAAGAAACAATGTATGTTAATTATGCACATATAATATTCATCAAAGCAATATCATCTTGAAAAATTGAATGTCAGTTTAAATAAGCATTTTCAATACTTTTAGTTAGTATCAAAATGGAGTAGTTTTTCCCCTCCAACTCTAATCACCCCACTTTAGAGTATTTGTAAGCCAACTGTGTACGTACTATGTTGAATATCATATTTTCTGTAATTTTCATTTTCTTTGCAAACAATTATAATAATATATCAACTTCTCCAGTTTCTAAATAATGGGATAAAGTTTATATCAATTGTTGTCTAGATCTTGAGATTAGGCTATTGCTGTTTTAAATTGAGAACATATTAGCCAGTAGTGGTCAGCAAATCTAAAACCTAAAAACTTTCGTCTTCTGAATTATCGTCCCATTCACAGGATTCTACTGCACCATCAAAGCTAACTTCCTTGTCATATTCAAATCCATCGTCTCCAGGTTTTATTCGATTTTTCTCAAATGTATTGTCCATCACAGCTTTCTTTCGATTAAGTGTCTCAGGATCAACCTTATTCAAATCTTCTTCAGGATCAAGTTTATCAAGATCTGCATTTCGAGCTAGGCTAGCCTCCAGACTCATTCCTTTCATCTTATCACTGATGATGGTAATGAGGCGTTCTAACTGGCTTTTGGGAAGAGAATGGACATATTTTTTGTGACGAGGATTTGTCAACAGTTCTTCAACTGCCCTGTCAATACTAGGAATTTTTAGTGAAATTTCTCAAAGGCATGGATCTACGTCGAAGTTTCCCATCTTTTTCATAGCTGATGATAATGCAGGGTGGATCAAACTTTATTCCACACTTCTTCACTTCAATTCCATTCTCCATATTTTTTTCTTAAAAGGAAAACAAGATTCCATTAATAGCGATTCCATATATCACAAGTTAAACATTTAGATCTAAATACTGTAGTTTTTGACTTTCCATTCATCAACAACAGCTGCAGTAAAATATACAAAATTGAAAATATAAACAGTAATCATGATCATCTAACTGATCAATATTATCTTGTAACAGGAGAGGAGAAAATGTAGCGGTCAGACCGGGATTCATACCCGGGACCTCCGAACACTAGCCGGATGCTCTACCAATTGAGCTACCCGGTCACCGAAGATCGACCCAGTCCAGTCCCGCTACACACCTCCCTCCTTTTTTCCAAGTCTTCGCCCTCGAAGACACACGAGACCCTTATACCACCACCGTGGGTATTTAAGTTGGGCGCCAATTTTGAAACAGGAGAGGAGAAAATGTAGCGGTCAGACCGGGATTCGAACCCGGGACCTCCGAACACTAGCCGGATGCTCTACCAATTGAGCTACCTGGTCACCGATGATCGACCCAGTCCAGTCCCGCTACAATCTATTGCCATGCGTGTCCCACAGGTATTGGACTCGTCTGTCAATACACTCAATATATAATCAAGATTACATTGACAGACAGGTCTAATACTGGTTTATGGGACTAAATGGGTTTTTGAGTGAATCAATATATATTTTATCCATATATGTAAGGTAGGTTGTGTTATATCACTCCGGACCCGACTATTTTATATACTGGTATATAGTATACACCAAAATCGAGACTAAACGGTGTCAGAATTCCGCGATACTGTTGCTGTATTATTGCTATGCCAGCAGCTGTTGCGACTTCTCCTATAGGAAATAAGAGCAAGTATACAAAGTAGTTGTCAAAGTATTCAATATTGTTGGAGTTGTATTAATAACTGAACCTGTTCAAACAAATTAATTACGATCAAACAACAGAAAATACACAGTTAATCGTAAATAATCCTCATTAAACTCACATTATTATTCTCTGGGTTTTTTCGGAATAATCATCTTATGTCCCTGCCATAACTATGAAATTCGGGACCAAAGTTGAAATCAAACGTGCTCTTTTAAAATTTCAGATAGCCTTATAAGTAGCAAAATGCAAAGTGTCCTCCATATTGAAACAAATATTAGGAGCATGCGCAGTACATCTTCTGCTTTTTGCAGTAAAAAGTATCTGATAATAAACTTTAAACATATTGTTTTCGTGCATTGTTTTGACATCTTTACCGCCACTGTTAATCTTTAAAAAATAATTTATTGTAATAGTAAGCCAAAGTACAGAGAATATGTGTAATTTTGTTTTATTTAACTAATACAAATTTCATTAAATGACTACTTTTTCCTTTTATAGACATGCGCAATCGTCACCCGCCATTTCAACATGGAGGTCATGTAGATTTGTGTGGACACAGTGGATGAAAAATCGGAAGATTTCTCCTTAATTCCAGTATATTTTGATTGCAGAACGGGTAATTATACCGTATATAACCACAAATAATAATATTAATGAAGCATGCTTACGCTTCTAATCCGGCAGTTTGGATAATCGTTAGAAATAAAGCAGTTGTCGGACCACACTCTTTTTTCCCCCATTCATATCCGAATCAAGCTGCGTGCGTTAGTCTCTGTTTGTCAGGACCGCTAGACATTACAGACCCTATTAGTCGTCATGAGCCCATACTTTGTGTAAGGACCAGATCTGAACAAAGTCATGGTTGTAAAAGTAACGAGTGGCTTGCTCAATCTGGGGTTGAGGATGTGGTCATATAATTTTGACTACACGCGTATATTTACCGGCGGAAATTTAAAGCGATGGTCTATACGGACGGAATAGAGCACGGAAATGGGTGTTTGGGGTAAATACATTTATCCATGTAAGGTAGATGTTATTCACCTGATTTTATTGTATTTACACGAAAATTTTAGCAACGCCAAACGGTGTCGGAGAATTCCACGTTTCCATACAGTAGACTATTAAGTAGTGCGGTCTGGTCCTGCATCAGACATGGTATCTCTGGCTACTCTGCCAAAAGTATTGCATCACTTTTTGGTGCTTTCCAACGTGCAAAGAATTCTTATATTTTTGCATTCATTACAAAATAAATGTGAGCTGGAAAAAAGTTTTTTAAGGGTTATGTTTAAAGTGATTTTGACTAATTTTAGAAACAAGGCTATACCTCAATTGGCATACAATAGGCAAGTTATTATTATTACATTATATACAAGTTTGTGGTTTTCCCCAACCTGATATAGGAGAATGTGTTGATCATCGGCAACCAATTAGCTCAGTGCTACATTTTCTCCTGTTGCATAATTGGCGAGCTTGCCTACCCTTGTTTAAAGCATCGTGAGTATGCTTAGCAAGGGAATGTCCTAACTTGTGGTCTTCAGAGGCAAAGACTTGAAAAAAAGGAGGGGGAATGTAGCGGAACTGGACTGGGTTGATCATCGGCGACCAGGTAGCTCATTGCTAGAGTGTCCATTTAGAGTTCAGAGGGTCCCGGGTTTGAACCCTGTACACATCGAAAAAATGGACAACGAATCTTGACATTCTTGTGAATTGGTGGATAGAATGATTTTGATGGGGTGATCCACCAGACCAGAGACACCAAAGGGATATTTGTGTTTATGGAGAAGATACAACTCTATCATATATATATGCAGTGATAGCATCCTTGAGGTTTCATGGTCTATATTTCAGTTCAGTGTTTATCTATTTGAACTACAGTCCTTGATATATATATATTTTTTATCATTTCAGATAAAATGTGGCCAATGTTGCTGGACATGTCCCGGGATGAATGTAAGCGCATCCTGAGGCGCCTTGAGCTGGAAGCCTATTCTTCACTTGTATCGGCATTCAGGGCACAGGGTGATCTCAACAAAGAAAAGAAAAGGATACTGCAAGACCTGCAGCAAAATCTCAGGTTTGTCATCAGGATGAGATTAAAATATGGCATATTTAAACATTTGTTTTGTTTCTGAAATTTTACAAAAGCAAAACTTACAAAATCTCAGGTTTGTCATCAGGATGAGATTAAAAATATGGCATATTTAAAAAAAAATTCTTGTTTCTGAAATTTTACAAAAGCAAAACTTACAAAATCTCAGGTTTGTCATCAGGATGAGATTAAAAATATGGCATATTTAAACAAATTTTCTTGTTTCTGAAATTTTACAAAAGCAAAACTTATCCTGTAATTTCATGTTTTAAATAAGTTGTCCACATCATAAGAAACATGAAAGCATGACCAATTCAAGAAAGCTGCCATTACGACAAAATGACAAAATACCATGGAGGAGGATTCTCTCCCCCAAACAAAGAATGTCATGACTCAATAGTTACATGTCTGTAGACATCCTTTGGACAGTTTGTAAAATAAGAAACGATTCGGTAGACATATATTTAATGATCTTTATAATGTTTTCATTTATATAAAGATATGGAATATTTTATTAGCTCACCTGGTCCGAAGGATCAAGGTGAGCTTATGCCGTACCGTCGTACCACTGATCAGAATTTGACGAAATTTTGTCAGAAGCATCCCTATGGGGTGTGGACTCAAAATTGTACAAATGGTGGGGCTGACCCCCCAGAGGCCTGAGGGGCGGGGCCAAAAGGGGTCAATTGGGCTATATTGATATAAACGACTTCTTCTCTGAAACTGAGCAATGGATATTGCTCATATTTGCCTAGTAGCATCACTATGGGGTGGGGATTCAAAATTGTACAAATGGTGAGGCTGACCCCACGGGCACCTGAGGGGCGGGGCCAAGAGGGGTCAATTTGGCTAAATTGATATGAACAACTTCTCCTTTGAAATCAAGCAATAGATATTGCTCGTATTTGACTGTGAGCATCCTTTGGGGTCAGGGTTCAAAATTGTACAAATGGTTGGGCCGACCACCCTGGGTGCTGAGGGGCGGGGCCAAAAGGGGTCAATTTGGCTAAATTGATATGAACAATTTATCCTCTGAAACCAAGCAATAGATTTTGCTCATATTTGACTGTGAGCATCCCTTTGGGGCCGGGATTCAAAATTGTACAAGTGGTGGGCCCGACCTACCTGGGGCCTGAGGGGCGGGGCCAAAAGGGGTCAATTTGGCTTAATTGATATAAACAACTTCTTCTCTGAAACTAAGCTATGGATATCGCTGATATTTGCCTGGTACAACCCCCGGGGTAGGGATTCAAAACTATAAATGACAGAGCTGACCCCCGGGGAGCTAAGAGGCTAACAACTTCTTCTCTGAAACTAAGCAATGGATATCACTCACATTTGTATGGTAGCATGGTCATGGGGTGGGGATTCAAAATTGTACACATTTTGGGGTTGAAAGGTTAATAAAGTGTTTTTGTTCCTACCTTGAATATAGTTGAACTTTATTGTTTTTCTGACGGCTGAAACCTCAATGGCAAGTGACTAGCCCTGGACTAGTATTGCTGTAATTTAATACCCAAAGCTGAAGATCTTGTAGTCATTTGTGATTGGCTAGTGGAGTCAAATACTGTGTTGAAAGCGGCCATGTTTCATATAATAATCCTGACAGGTCAACTGTTGTACCAATAAGGGAAGATTATTTTACAAAAAAATTGTTTACAGCATATCGACTGAGAGACACCGCGCAGAAGTACGAAGGGCCATCAATGATGAAAAACTCTCTACAATTGCTGACAGGTAAACTTTTTAGAATTTTTACAGTGCCTTCAGAACTCCTCAACAGATTTTGTTCATGTTAACACCGTAGTAGCAATACCAAGATCTTTTCAAAAGAGTGTGTGCATTCATGCCTTACAGACAATTTCTGGTTTTTAGGTCACCTGAGACAAAGTCTCAAGTGACCTATTCTAATCCCCTTTTGTCCGTCGTCATCCGTCGTGCGTCGTCCGTCCGTAAACAATTTACATTTTCGACTTCTTCTCCAAAACCCACAAACCAAATTCTATGAAATTTGGCAGGAAGCTTCTATGGCTAAAGGTCAACCAAAATTGTAAATTATATGGTCCCCACCCCCCAGGGGCCTGAGGGGCGGGGCCAAAAAGGGTCAAATTGACTAAAACTTCAAAAATCTTCTTCTCTACTCTCAGATATGCTGGAATCAAACACTCTTCATAGATGGAAGGGTCTTAAGGTGCTTTACCAAAATTGTAAATTTCATGACCCAGGGGTTTCACGTTTGCCCCTGGGGAGGGGCTAAACTTTACTATAGTTTATATAGGGAAATCACATTTTTGACTTGAATTTATTTTATTTCTATTGGAATTCATTCTAATTTTGTAAACATTGTCAGCATGGGATGACAGTTTGATGGCATGCACATGTTGGCCCTGACTGACCCCCAGGGGCTGATGGGCAGGGCTTAAAAGGGCCAAATTGACTGAAATTTCAAAAATCTTCTTCTCTATACTATCAGATATGATAGAATCAAATACACTTCATAGATGGCAGGGTCTGAAGGTGCTTTACCAAAATTGTGAATTTCATGACCCTGGGGTCTCAAGTTAGCTCCTTGGGCGGGGGTAAACTTTACTATAGTTTATATAGGGAAATAACATTTTTGACTTTTATTTGTTTCGGAATTCATTCTAATTTTGTAAACATTGTCAGCATGGGATGACAGTTTGATGGCATGCACATGTTGGCCCTGACTGACCCCCCCGGGGCTGATGGACGGGGCTAAAAAGGGTCAAATTGACTGAAATTTCAAAAATCTTCTTCTCAAGACTGAAATAAGGTGGAATCAAATACTCTTTATAGTAATTGAAGGGTCTTATGGTGCTTTATTGAAATTTTAAATTTCCTGACACTGGGGTCACAAGTTTGCCCCTGGGGAGGGGGTAAATTTTACTATTGTTTATATAAGGAAATCACATTTTTGACTGATTTGTTTTGATTTCTATTGAAATTCATTCTGGTTAACATTTTCAGCATGGAATGGAAGTTTGATAATATGCATATGTTGGCCCTGACTGACCCCTAGGGGCTGATAGGGGGGGCAAAAAGGGTCAATTAAATAAACTGAAATATTTCAAATCTCAGTTGACTGTTAATGCCCATGGGCCTCTTGTTAAATTTAATGATATTTTGGACTTAATTTTTTCTATCAGAACTCATTTTAATTTTTTTGTTAGTTTCTGGAAAGCTTCTAAGTCCATACTATTATGGAATCATTAGTGCTGTAGGTATACTTAGTTAAATGACAATTGCGCATTGAAAATATTGGGATTTTTTTTCTGAATTTCCCATATATTGAAGCTATTCTTTGGACTGCTGTTGGATTTATTTTGGAATTTGTTTGAACTTCAGATGTTCAGTGTTCGTATATAAGGTGCAATAATTAAGAGATTGTACTCCTAAAATGGTACTGCAAGCATCTTGTGAGGTTTACAATCATTGTTGTTCACATTTTCCTTTGTTCACATTTTCCTTTAGTATGGCTGGGCCTAACACCGAGTCCGAGTGGCTGATAGAAGGTCGTAGACTGATCCCTTTGATGCCACGGCTTGTACCACAGACAGCGTTCACTGTCACGGCCAATCATGCAGCTAATATACAGGCAGAGAAAAATGCCAGCATGCCTAGTCCCTCGCATACTGGAAACAAAGATGGTGAGTTTACTTCACACCTTTATTGCTAGTAATAGTGTATTCTAATTAGTGATGAAACAGTTTTGATAAACAGTCAATGAGGTTGGAGATTTATTTGCAACTATCAATGGCTAAGTTCCTTTTAAAATCTAGTCAACAGTAAAATTAAGAAATGAACATCCTTGACCTAGGTCACAGGATTCAAATAAACATCAATAATCAACCAAGTTGTGATATTGGTCCAGTAGCATGGTGTCATGCAGAGCTAACAAGATTGTTCAAAGTAATGACCTTGACCTACTTGGGATCAGAAAGTGTTAAAATCCTTAGATATTTTTCTCAGGATTAAAAAGGATCATGAGTCATTACATTTGGCCAGTATCATGAATATGGTAGGATGAAGGGATACCAAATTTGTTCAAGAAATAAGCATTGCTTACTATGTTGTTGGAATTAAGAAGTACTGATAAGCATCCAGATTAGCTTTAAAGTTGTGTTAGTAGCTGGTGAGCGATGCAAGCCCAGTGGGCTCATTGTTTGTACATACAACCAAAATATATCTTTCTTATCATCGACAACTATTCAGATTTTCCCTAATGAATAAAATTAATAGAAAAAAAAACAACTAAATTTTACACCATCCTGGCTGGAGGTTCTGTGAGGGGCCAGGATGCTGCAAGGGTGAACTGCATCTATTTGGCATGTCAACAATATCTGAAAAAGTGGTAGATAAAATGGTTTGGGATTACAATGCTTCTATTTAAGTTTTCTATTTTCTGTTGTTAATGTTGTCTGCTATTAATTAAGTACATGACGTAACAGTTTATATGCGATTGTGTTTCAGTGAACACTGCAGCGAGTCCCACTACCCCAGTAGGTAGTGGTATCAGTAAGGTGTCGCGTCCCTCAAGTCCCAGTTCCAATGTGGTGGTCCTTCCTAGCGGCATGTCCATACACATCAAAGGTACACAAAATAACCTATTCCTCCTTGTTGATTAAGAATATTATAGAGTGAAACCTGACTTTACCAACACTATAGGACCGAGTCAATTTGTCTGATATGACAATGTGTCGGTAAAGTCAGTGATAATAATGATTGTGAAGCATGCCCGCCATTCTGGTGGATATGGTGAGTGATACAGGATGACGTTCTGGTGGATATGGCAAGTTGATACAGGATGTCGTTCTGGTGGATATGGCGAGTTGATACAGGATGTCGTTCTTGTGGATATGGTCGGATGATACCGGATGTCGTTTTTGTGGATATGGTCAGATGATACCGGATGTCCTTCTTGTGGATATGGTCGGATGATACCGGATGTCCTTCTTGTGGATATGGTTGGACATAATTAATGTCAGCGGTAGATAAAGTCAGGTTTCACTGTATATACAGTTTTTCATTGTTGGTAACGTCAGGTTTTATTTTACATAGATTATGGTGACAATCTGTCAATCAATATTTTCATCTCAATATGTGGATAGGTCTTGAGCACCTCTGATGGAATTTTAAGAAATCTACCTTATTAAAGTTTATACATTATGTTACAGGAGGACTAAATACTGAAGAGGATGAGGAACCCATCAGTCGTAAGAGACGGCGTAGTCAATCCACTGAAACTATTGTTTCTCCGTCAGCTTCCACCCAAACCCCACGTGTTACATATACCACAACAGCTGCAAGCTCTGTTTCCGGAATGTCACCAATGAAAATCACCATCAGCAAAAGTCCGCAAGGGCGCTCTCAAGTTTCTACCAATATCACACAGTCACAAAAGGTACCAGATGTTGTAGTGGGGGGGGGGGGGGGGGGGGGGGGTAATTAATCAGAGTAATTAAAACTTGGACAAGAAAAATACTTAATAATAAGACAGTGAAATTCTATCTGCTGGTAATTTTAACTGATCTGTATAATTATGGCTTGGCTGGTTAAAAGGTTTAATACTAGATTAAAGTAATAACTCCCCAAACAGATTTGGTGAAGCTTTTTAGCCCACCATCATCAGATGGTGGGCTATTCAAATCGCCCTGCGTCCGTGGTCCGTCGTCCGTCCCTCCGTCCGTAAACAATTCTTGTTATCGCTATTTCTCAGAAAGTGCTGAAGGGATCTTTCTCAAATTTCATATATAGGTTCCCCTTGGTTCCTAGTTATGCATATTGCATTTTGAGACCGATCGGAAAACAACATGGCCGACAGGCAGCCATCTTGGATTTTGACGAGTGAAGTTTGTTATCCCTATTTCTCAGAAAGCACCAAAGGGATCTTTCTCAAATTTCACATATAGGTTCCTCTTGGTGCCTAGTTATGCATATTGCATTTTGAGACCAATCGGAAAACAACATGGCCGACAGGCAGCCATCTTGGATTTTGACAATTGAAGTTTGTTATCGCTATTTCTGAGAAAGTATTGAAGGGATATTTCTCAAATTTCCTATGTAGGTTTCCCTAGGTGCCTAGTTATGCATATTGCATTTTGAGACCAATCGGAAAACAACATGGCCGACAGGCAGCCATCTTGGATTTTGACAATTGAAGTTTGTTATCGCTATTTCTCAGAAAGTACTGAAGGGATCTTTCTCAATTTCATATGTAGGTTCCTCTTGGTGCCTAGTTATGCATATTGCATTTTGAGACCAATCAGAAAACAACATGGCCGACAGGCAGCCATCTTGGATTTTGACAATTGAAGTTTGTTATCGCTATTTCTCCGAAAGTAATGAAGGGATCATTCTCAAATTTCATATGTAGGTTCCCCTCGGTGCCTAGTGATGCATATTGCATTTTGAGACCCAATCGGAAAACAACATGGCCGACAGGCAGCCATCTTGGATTTTGACAATTGAAGTTTGTTATCACTATTTCTCAGAAAGCTACTGAAGGGATCTTTCTCAAATTTCACTATGTAGGTTCTCCTTGGTGCCTTAGTTATGCATATTGCATTTTGAGACCAATAGGAAAACAACATGGCCGACAGGCAGCCATCTTGGATTTTGACAATTGAAGTTTGTTATCGCTATTTCTCAGAAAGTATCTGAAGGGATCTTTCTCAAATTTCCTATGTAGGTTTCCCTAGGTGCCTAGTTATGCATATTGCATTTTGAGACCAATCGGAAAACAACATGGCCGACAGGCAGCCATCTTGGATTTTGACAATTGAAGTTTGTTATCGCTATTTCTCAGAAAATACTGAAGGGATCTTTCTCAAATTTCATATGTAGGTTCCTCTTGGTGCCTAGTTATGCATGTTGCATTTTGAGACCAATCAGAAAACAACATGGCCGACAGGCAGCCATCTTGGATTTTGACAATTGAAGTTTGTTATCGCTATTTCTCCGAAAGTAATGAAGGGATCATTCTCAAATTTCATATGTAGGTTCCCCTCGGTGCCTAGTGATGCATATTGCATTTTGAGACCAATCGGAAAACAACATGGCCGACAGGCAGCCATCTTGGATTTTGACAATTGAAGTTTGTTATCGCTATTTCTCCGAAAGTACTGAAGGGATCTTTCTCAAATTTGATATGTAGGTTCCCCTCGGTGCCTAGTTATGCATATTGCATTTTGAGACTTATGGGAAAACAACATGGCCGACAGGCAGCCATCTTGGATTTTGACAATTGAAGTTTGTTATCGCTATTTCTCAGAAAGTGCTGAAGGGATCTTTCTCATATTTCATATGTAGGTTCCTCTTGGTGCTTAGTTATGCATATTGCATTTTGAGACCAATCAGAAAACAACATGGCCGACAGGCAGCCATCTGGGATTTTGACAATTGAAGTTTGTTATCGCTATTTCTCAGAAAGTAATGAAGGGATCATTCTCAAATTTCATATGTAGGTTCCCCCTCGGTGCCTGGTTATGCATATTGCATTTTGAGACCAATCGGAAAACAACATGGCCGACAGGCAGCCATCTTTGATTTTGACAATTGAAGTTTGTTATCGCCATTTCTCAGAAAGTGCTGAAGGGATCTTTATCAAATTTCATATGTAGGTTCCCCTTGGTGCCTAGTTATGCATATTTCATTTTGGGACCAATAGGAAAACAACATGGCCGACAGGCAGCCATCTTGGATTTTGACAATTGAAGTTTGTTATCGCTATTTCTCAGAAAATACTGAAGGGATCTTTCTCAAATTTCATTTGTAGGTTCCTCTTGGTTTCTTATTATGCATATTGCATTTTGGGACCGATCAGAAAACAACATGGCCGAGAGGCAGCCATCTTTGATTTTGACTATTGAAGTTTGTTATCGCTATTTCTCAGAAATTGCTGAAAGGATCTTCCTCAAATTTCATATGTAGGTTCCCCTTGGTTCCTGGTATTGCATTTTTGGACCAATCTGAAAACAACATGGCCGACAGACAGCCATTATCGCTAAATCTTAAATTTGTTATATAGGTTCCCTTTGTTTGAAAAGTACCAGAGGGCTATTAGTAAGATTTAGAGGAAGGGAAAAGTATAGAAAAGATCAATCTGACATGGAACCTATAAAGATCATTCAATGGTGGGCGCCAAGATCCCTCTGGGATCTCTTGTTGATCAGTGAGTGTTATTGGCCTGTCTTGCAGAATTCAGACTTTTTTTGTGTAGACATTATATCAGGTCTGTACACCTTAGTAACTAGGCTGATAGAATATCTAAGGAAGGGTGTTGTTATGATGTTTAATTAGAACTTCTTTGTTTTGTACCAAGCTTTTACAGTGATATTTATTTACAGCTTTAAGTTTGTACATAGAGAATCCTGAGATATGTGTAAACCACTCAAATCAGAATATTCTGGAGAAATAACTATGATCATACATTGTTAAATTCAAAATAGTTTTAAGTAATTTTAGTTTTATTAGTGTTTTACATCTTCTGTTGGTGATCAGGTCATCTTGGTGTCCAGTTCTGGCCAATCACCCAGCGTTCTTCAGAAGTCAATAACTGTCCCAGTGGTAAAGACCGTTGGCTCACTAGCAGGGTAGCGGTGGACATAGCAAGGCCTCAATCATACTTCCAAACACATCAGTCAGCTCCTCGAATGGCAGTCTGGGTAATATTGTTACTGTAGCAACACCGACCATGTCTACAGCAACTTCCACATGTAAGTTTAACATTAACCGAAATCCGTTTTAGAAAATGGGTAAGTTTAACATTAACCGAAATCCGTTTTAGAAAAGGGGTAAGTTTAACATGAACCGAAATCCGTTTTAGAAAATGGGTGAGTTTAACATGAACCGAAATCCGTTTTAGAAAAGGGGTAAGTTGAACATGAACCGAAATCCGTTTTAGAAAAGGGGCAAGTTTAACATTAACTGAAATCCGTTTTAGAAAAGGGGCAAGTTTAACATTAACCGAAATCCGTTTTAGAAAAGGGGTAAGTTTAACATTAACCGAAATCCGTTTTAGAAAACGGGATCTTTGAATGACATGTGCTAAGATCATGTAGGATTCTCTTGGTAAATAAACTTGTCTGTACCAATTTCCTGGTGTAGTATTGATACAGAGATGAAAAATCTAAACCTTTGTTTCTAGGTACCACTCCTACTGTGGTGACCACTTCCACCATGACATTTCTTACCCCGGCTGTCAGTGTTCCAAAACCTCGTCTGAAGACATCCATGCCCAGGCAGAGATTCACGACGGTAAATTCTACTTTTGATGTGCATCAGTTGAAGTGACAGGTTTCATTTAGTGAAGAAAAATTGTCTTGATTAACTTTATGCTTTCGATCTCTTCTGCAGTTACATTTGCTGTAAAGCACATTACTTTATAGGAATCATTCATGACTTAAATATTTAATCTATCGAAATATGTGTTGGTGTCTCCTGTTATCCAATCTACATTGTTAGTTTAATTGTCATCATTTATTTTGTATGCTTTAACATTGTCTGGAGTGCAATGTGTGATGTGTATTTATAGAATGTTGGTATGTTGACTAGTTTACACAAGCAGGCCAGCCCAAACCTGGTGTAGTAATCCCGATGGGACCTCAGCCTGTTCAGCCCAGTCCACAGAACATTCAGATCAAACCTGTAACCAAGGCTTCCGCCATACAGATACGCCAAGAGGGAGGTAAGATAGTCAAACGGATTTATTACTTATCAGTGGTAGACCTTTCAAACAAATGTACCAGGACAAAGGCGGTAGGTGTAGTCTTGGGAAGGTAGCGGTAGGCGGAAGGGTGGAGGAAGGGGTAGGCGGGAGGGTGGAGGTAGGGGTAGGCGGGAGGGTGGAGGTAGGGGTAGGCGGGAGGGTGGAGGAAGGGGTAGGCGAGAGGGTGGAGGAAGGGGTAGGCGGGAGAAGGTAGGGGTAGTCAGGAGGGTGGAGGAAGGGGTAGGCGAGAGGGTGGAGGAAGGGGTAGTCAGGAGGGTGGAGGAAGGGGTAGGCGGGAGGGTGGAGGTAGGGGTAGGCGAGAGGGTGGAGGAAGGGGTAGGCGAGATGGTGGAGGAAGGGGTAGGCGAGAGGGTGGAGGAAGGGGTAGGCGAGAGGGTGGAGGAAGGGGTAGGCGGGAGAAGGTAGGGGTAGTCGGGAGGGTGGAGGAAGGGGTAGTCAGGAGGGTGGAGGTAGGGGTAGGCGGGAGAAGGTAGGGGTAGTCAGGAGGGTGGAGGAAGGGTAGGCGGGAGGGTGGAGGTAGGGGTAGGCGGGAGAAGGTAGGGGGAGTCAGGAGGGTGAAGGAAGGGATAGTCAGGAAGGGGTAGGCGGGAGGGTGGAGGTAGGGGTAGGCGGGAGAAGGTAGGGGTAGTCAGGAGGGTGGAGGTAGGGGTAGGCGGGAGGGTGGAGGAAGGGGTAGTCGGGAGAAGGTAGGGGTAGTCAGGAGGGTGGAGGTAGGGGTAGGCGGGAGAAGGTAGGGTAGTCAGGAGGGTGGAGGAAGGGGTATGCGGGAGAAGGTAGGGGTAGTCAGGAGGGTGAAGGAAGGGATAGTCAGGAAGGGGTAGGCGGGAGGGTGGAGGTAGGGGTAGGCGGGAGAAGGTAGGGGTAGTCAGGAGGGTGGAGGTAGGGGTAGGCGGGAGGGTGGAGGAAGGGGTAGGCGGGAGGGTGGAGGTAGGGGTAGGCGGGAGAAGGTAGGGGGAGTCAGGAGGGTGGAGGAAGGGATAGTCAGGAAGGGGTAGGCGGGAGGGGGGAGGGTAGGGGTAGGCGGGAGGGTGGAGGTAGGGGTAGGCGGGAGGGTGGAGGTAGGGGTAGGCGGGAGAAGGTAGGGGTAGTCAGGAGGGTGGAGGAAGGGGTAGGCGGGAGGGTGGAGGTAGGGGTAGGCGGGAGAAGGTAGGGGGAGTCAGGAGGGTGGAGGAAGGGATAGTCAGGAAGGGGTAGGGGGGAGGGTAGGGGTAGGCGGGAGGGTGGAGGAAGGGGTAGGCGGGAGGGTGGAGGTAGGGGTAGGCGGGAGAAGGTAGGGGGAGTCAGGAGGGTGGAGGAAGGGATAGTCAGGAAGGGGTAGGCGGGAGGGGGGAGGGTAGGGGTAGGCGGGAGGGTGGAGGAAGGGGTAGGCGAGAGGGTGGAGGAAGGGGTAGTCGGGAGGGTGGAGGAAGGGGTAGGCGGGAGAAGGTAGGGGTAGTCAGGAGGGTGGAGGTAGGGGTAGGCGGGAGGGTGGAGGAAGGGGTAGGCGAGAGGGTGGAGGAAGGGGTAGGCGGGAGGGTGGAGGAAGGGGTAGGCGGGAGAAGGTAGGGGTAGTCAGGAGGGTGGAGGAAGGGGTAGGCGAGAGGGTGGAGGAAGGGGTAGGCGAGAGGGTGGAGGAAGGGGTAGTCGGGAGGGTGGAGGAAGGGGTAGGCGGGAGGGTGGAGGAAGGGGTAGGCGGGAGAAGGTAGGGGTAGTCAGGAGGGTGGAGGAAGGGGTAGGTGGGAGAAGGTAGGGGTAGTCAGGAGGGTGGAGGAAGGGGTAGGCGGTAGAAGGTAGGGGTAGGCGGGAGGGTGGAGGAAGGGATAGGCGGGAGAAGGTGGGGGGAGGAGGAAGAGGTATTTTGACCAGGACCAGAAAAATACTCTAAGTTAAAAATGGTCTCTAAGTTATCAAAGTTCAAGACACCAAAGTTAAGATGTAATAGGTGACCAGCTGTGCTAGATCATTAGGTTGAAGATGTACATGTGTGTCTTAATTCATGTTATAATTTATTTAGGTATGAAGATTATCACCCAGAGTATACCAGGGAGCAGCACCAGTAAAATTCTCCCGAAACCCACCCAGCTGTCAAACAGCAGTGGCACACCCGTGGTTGTCGTTAGCGCAGGCTCATCCACTGCCACTTCAAGTGTTACCATGGTTACGAGGCCAGTTACATCCATCGGTAAGCATGATCAGACATATGAAGTTTATTAAAAAACAAATACGATATCAATTCAGGTGGCTCTTAACACACATCTGTGTATGTTTAACCACTTTGTAAGTAGTCTTTTCCTGTATACGTCTGTTCAAATCATTTGTACAAGATATTTCCTGAACCCCCGGACAGAATTAGTTCATATTTCATACCATAACATCACTCCATGAAGTTGTGCACCTGATGAGATATTGGTGGACATTGATCAATGCTAAAGGTCAAAGATCACACTTAGCTGCTTTTTTAAATTAAATGAACCCCTTGACATATTCATTTTATTATTAAGGGGCCAAGTGGTTAAGGTGTATCGACACTTTATCACTAGCCCTGCACCTCTGGGTTGCGAGTTCGAAACCTACGTGGGGCAGTTGCCAGGTACTGACCGTAGGCCGGTGGTTTTTCTCCGGGTACTCCGGCTTTCCTCCACCTCCAAACCTGGCACGTCCTTAAATGACCCTGGCTGTTAATAGGACGTTAAACAAAATAAACTAAACTAAACTTCATTTTATTAATGAAGGGGCAGTATAGTATATCTATGTAAATCATGGCTCACTTGCTTTGATATTGAGTCTGATTGGATTGATATTTTGATAAAGAGGCATGTTATTTTGATAAAGAGACGGTTCATATTTTGATAAGGAGACGATTGATATTTTGATAAAGAGATGACGGATATTTTGATAAAGAGACAATTGATATTTTGATAAAGAGACGATTGATATTTTGATAAAGAGACAATTGATATTTTGATAAAGAGACAATTGATATTTTGATAAAGAGTCGATTGATATTTTGATAAAGAGACGATTGATATTTTGATAAAGAGACAATTATATTTTGATAAAGAGATGATGGATATTTTGATAAAGAGACGATTGATATTTTGATAAAGAGACGATTGATATTTTGATAAAGAGACAATTGATATTTTGATAGGTTGTGGGCCCTCTGAGTGTATTTGTCTTGATTTTACAAACAAACAAAAACACTGGATCCTGTTGAATCTTTTCTGTTTGTTAACCCTTTGTCTTCTTTATAACCACAGGCCAGTCTGGTACAAAAATACTCAACATAACCCAAGGAGGAAAGGTGATATCTGGTGTGAATCGGTCGGGCAATGTAGTAACGGTCAGTCCAAAAACGTTACATCTGACAGCGGTCAAGTCTCAGTCTGGAGGCTCAGGTAATATACTGAAAATGGTCAATTGCAAATAGAATGTATAGCTAGTATAATTGTAACTACATTTAAAACATGATTTAATTTTCTTTTTTGAGAGCTTTTTAGGCTTATAGTAAGGCCCCATTCCCCCCAAAAAATAATTTCATATTTCAACTAGATCCCTAGATTGCAATATTTCTATTTTTTACCAATTTCCTTGAATAATTAAGACAAAAAGTAAATGGTTGGTTCCAGGAAAACCTAATGTTATTGTGGTACAGAAGACTCAGCCAAAGAAATCTCAGGGTGGCCTAGGTGGCACCTCCAAGGGAACAACTATCATCTCCAGTCCATTTGAAAAAGTGAGTTGTACCTCCAAATTGTTGATATACAGAGCAACCCGCTTATTTGCATACCCCTTTTTCCACGACAAAATATGCAAATAACCGGAGTATTCGTATAGGCGGAGTTGGGTTTTGGCCCCTCTTATACACATGTAGATCGTCAGGTCGGTACTCAAAATGGGCGCTTTATGATTGTTTACGTTATTTGCATTAAAAATATATTTAAAAAAAAAACATTATTTAAAATATAAGAGTAAATACGAAATACATGGGTTGTTATTCTTTGTAAATGTACAAATATTTGCATACACTTCATCGTTTACTACTTGTCACTCCGAGTCTCTGGGTCCGATATCGGTCATACGCGCGTGGGTTGGCACTACGATGTACAATGTCATCGTTTCAATTAACATTCATTATCGTCTCGAGATGCGTTGTGTTCCTGCTATGAGTATAATAGTTGTTTGATCATAGATGATGAACTGCTGAAGCAATAGACTGTCTTAAATGACCGTGACATGTTATTGTCGTTTGGGTTTGTTTTGGAAAATGGCGCACACACACAAAGAGTTGTCGTTCATTACACATATGCCCCACAATGCAACGCGCCTAGTAAACCATCATGGCGATCGCAACCTGCCTCAGCGAGTGTTCAAGTGCACAGAACACAGGTTTGGATCGATGCTATAATAAATAAACAAATCTCATCAAAAGATGAGGCATATACATATTTTATTCAGTAATTCTTCTGCACATTGCTACTGATATGGTCTGAATAATAACTTAATGTCGATATCGATGCATCAAACGTAACCTGTAATGACGAAGTGTGAACCAATGATAAGATAACGTTGTACATCGTGTCGAATCAATATGTAAGTTAAAACACATTTCATAAAACTTTTATTACGGGAAAATCACAAAAATACCCTAAAATCAATTGAAATTTTTCGATTTTTTGGAATTTTTATATGCATATAAGCGGGAGTCAGTGTTTTAGTCGATGCAAATACACGGGATTAAAATACAAAGATAAAGAAGGAAAAAATCGGGACCTGAGAATTTTATGCAAATAAGCGGGATATTCAAATAACCGATATGCAAATAAGTGGGCTCCTCTGTAGTTTAGCCCGCAGTGGCCGAGTGGTTAAGGTGTCCCGACACTTTATCACTAGCTCTCCACCTCTGGGTTGCGAGTTCGAAACCTACGTGGGGCAGTTGCCAGGTACTGACTGTAGGCCGGTGGTTTTTTTCCGGGTACTCTGGCTTTCCTCCACCTCCAAAAAATGACCCTGGCTGTTAATAGGACGTTAAACAAAAACAAACCAAAGTTTAGCCCAGTATCATAGCACAGATAGTGGGCTATTCAAATAATCTTTCATTCATTATCCTTCATAATTCTGTCCATCTGTAAAGAATTCTTGTTATTGCTCTTTCGTGAGAACTTTGAGAATCTTTCCTAAATTTCATGTGTTTGAAATTAATTCGTATGTGGCCAGTTTTAGCTCACAAAGTCCAGGGGTGGCTATTGCTATACCTCTGGGGTTTGCAGCTTCTGTATACAGTTAGGTTCAGATTCTATAAAACAGTTTCATGTCAGTCCTAATGAGGATATAGCTTAGATATTTGTGTTCCTTGGGACAAGACCTTATTATTGGTACTAAATTTGCAGACCTTGACCGGACCTTTGACCTACTTTTAAAAAGCTTGAATCTTGGCCATTGTTTGTTAATTATATGAGATAGGACTTTCATATTTGACATTTGTGTTCCTTGTGACAAAACCTTTCAATTGGTACTACGTTTACAGACCTGATGACCTTGACCATGACTTTTGACCTACTTTTAAAGAAAAAAGAAGTTTATTCTGAATAGAACTCTTTGACAATTCTTGAAAGTTACGTCTGATATCGCTTTTTCTTAGAAAGTACATATTATTTAATGGATCTTTCTAAAATGTCACATGTAGGTTACCCATGCATGGTCCCTTATTATGCATGTAGAATTTCGGGACTATAAAAAATGGCCAACGGGCAACCATCTTGAGCTTAAACATTTGAAGTTTGTTATTATTTATCACAAGTTTCAAATTACCTAAGATATTGATTAAAAATGATTGCACAACTTGACTTGATTTTGACCTTTGGTGACCTACATATTGGACTTTGGCTTAACTTAACTTTGTTCAAAGATATGCACTTAACTTAACTTTTTCAAAGATATGCAAATAAAAAGTGCACATATTGAAAGTTGATTTCTAAATTTACCTGTGACTTTGACCGACCAATATATTGACATTTGGCATGACTTGGCATTGTTATACGAATCTAATTTCTAGGAATTGGTGAGCTTCTTACAGAAGCAAGATTCTACCAAACACATTGTGGTGACTACGCCAGGCAGCCAAAGGACAGAGAGAAAAGTTATAGTAACTACCCCCGGTCAGCTGGAGGCTGTCACTCGCCAGGTAAGTAACCACCCCCGGTCAGCTGGAGGCTGTCACTCGCCAGGTAAGTAACCGATCCCGGTCAGCTGGAGGCTGTCACTCGCCAGGTAAGTAACCACCCCCGGTCAGCTGGAGGCTGTCACTCGCCAGGTAAGTAACCACCCCCGGTCAGCTGGAGGCAGTCACTCGCCAGGTAAGTAACCACCCCCGGTCAGCTGGAGGCTGTCACTCGCCAGGTAAGTAACCACCCCCGGTCAGCTGGAGGATGTCACTCGCCAGGTAAGTAACCACCCCCGGTCAGCTGGAGGCTGTCACTCACCAGGTAATTAACCACCCCGGTCAGCTGGAGGCTGTCACTCACCAGGTAATTAACCACCCCGGTCAGCTGGAGGATGTCACTCGCCAGGTAAGTAACCACCCCCGGTCAGCTGGAGGATGTCACTCGCCAGGTAAGTAACCACACCGGTCAGCTGGAGGCTGTCACTCACCAGGTAAGTAACCACCCCCGGTCAGCTGGAGGCTGTCACTCGACAGGTAAGTAACCACCCCCGGTCAGCTGGAGGCAGTCACTCACCTGAGAATTGATGATGGTTTTGTACCAAACTGAATGCTTATTGTCAGTCGATTTGTTTAAGCACTGTGGTTTCATAATGGTACATCTAGAACTACAAAAAACACATTAACTTCTTGACTCCTGTTAATTGAAAAGTTTAATTTGACCTCGTTTTATTTCTCAATTGAATTGAATTTTTAGGTCACCTGAGACAAAGTCTCAAGTGACCTATTCTAATACCCTTTTGTCCGTCGTCGTCCGTCGTCCGTCCGTAAACAATTTACATTTTCGACTTCTTCTCCAAAACCCCTAAACCAAATTCAATGAAATTTGGCAGGAAGCTTCTATGGCTAAAGGTCAACCAAAATTGTGAATTATATGGTCCCCACCCCCAAGGGGCCTGAGGGGCGGGGCTAAAAAGGGTCAAATTGACTAAAACTTAAAAAATCTTCTTCTCTACTCTCAGATATAGTGGAATCAAACACTCTTCATAGATGGAAGGGTCTTAAGGTGCTTTACCAAAATTGTGAATTTCATGACCCAGGGGTCTCGGGTTTGCCCCTGGGGAGGGGGTAAACTTTACTATAGTTTATATAGGGAAATCACATTTTTGACTATAATTTGTTGGATTTCTATTGGAATTCATTCTAACTTGGTTAACATTATCAGTATGGGATAACAGATTGATGGTTATGCACATGTTGGCCCTGACTGACCCCCAGGGGCTAATTATGAGCGGGGCTAAAAAGGGTCAAATTAACAAAAACTTCAAAAATCTTCTCTACTCTCAGATATGGTTGAATCAAACACTCTTCATAGATGGAAGAGTCTTAATGTGCTTTACCAAAATTGTGAATTTCCTGACCCTGGGGTCTCAAGCTTGCCCCTGGGGAGGGGGTAAACTTTACTATAGTTTATATAGGGAAATCACATTTTTGACTATTATTTGTTGGATTTCTATTGGAATTCATTCTAATTTGGTTAACATTATCAGCTTTGGATGGCAGTTTGATGGTATGCTCATGTTGGCCCTGACTGACCCCCAGGGGCTGATGGGCGGGGCTAAAAAGGGTCAAATTGACTGAAATTTCAAAAATCTTCTTCTCTAATCTCAGATATGATGGAATCAAATACTCTTCATAGATTGAAGGGTCTTTAGGTGCTTTACCAAAATTGTGAATTTCATGACCCTGGGGTCTTGCGTTTGCCCCTGTGGAGGGGGTAAAATTTACTATAGTTTATATAGGGAAATCACATTTTTGACCATTATTTGTTGGATTTCTATTGGAATTCATTCTAATTTGGTTAACATTATCAACTTTGGATGGCAGTGTGATGGTATGCACACGTTGGCCCTGACTGACCCCCAGGGGCTGATGGGTGGGGCTAAAAAGGGTCAAATAGACTGAAATTTCAAAGATCTTCTTCTCAAGACCCAATTAAGACAGAATCAAATACTCTTCATAGGTGGAAGGGTCTTATAGTGCTTTACTAATGTAATGAACTTCATGACCCTGGGGTCACAAGTTTGCCCCTGGGGAGGGGGTAGATTTTACTATAGTTTATATAGGGAAATCACATTTTTGACCATTATTTGTGTGATTTCTATCGGAATTCATTCTAACTTTGTTAACATTATCAGCATTGGATGACAGCTTAATGGTATACACCTGTTGGCCCTGACTGACCCCTAGGGGCTGATGGGTGGGTTCAAAAAGGGTCAATTAAATTAACTGAAATATTCAACTCTCAGGTGACCGTTAAGGCCCATGGGCCTCTTGTTGTTTTCAAGTATTTTTGGCCACTGTCGCAAGTGGTAGAGATTTAAATATTTCCCTTTCATTTGTCCATCACAAATTTTGTTTTTTCAGAGTTTTTCATGCATTTATTGATGAAAGAATTCTAATTATAAAAAGTCAAGTGATTTTCTGAATTTGGTGTATCCTCAGAGAGCTAGATCTGAATCGGAAGGAAAGACGACTTCCTTACTGGCGGATCTCATCCATGCAGCTGGTATTGTCCCTGACAGTACGTCAGAGGCGACGGGCGATGTCACAATCAATCTGGACGAGGCAGCAATGGCAGCTCTATCGGTCAGCTCACAAGACAGCGACACATCAACCCAAAGTAAACACTTTAATTCATTTAGTTTCAATACTTGTTCTTTGTTCTCACAAATTATTAAATCGTTCTCGTATCGCAGTCAGTATTTGGAAAAATGTTATGCATCCTCTGTCACCTATGAATCTATTATATGTTATTGGTATATAAAGGTCGATTGAGGTAAACACTAACCAAACCAAAAATTTTTTAGTTCACCTGAGCAAAACGTTTTGACTTCTTCTCAAAAACTCCTGAACAATTTTTGATAAAATTTCACAAGAAATCTTCCTGGAGCAAATATCAACCAAAATTGTAAATTATATGGTCCCCAACTGCCAGGGCCTGAGGAGCAGTGTCAAAATGAGTCAAATTGACTGATATTTTAAAAACCTTCTCAAAACCCAGATATGGTAGATTCAAATACACCACGTGGATGGAAAGGTTTCGGGTGCATTATCAAAATTGTAAGTTTTATTGCACCTCTGTTTCACATTTCCCCCTGGGGAGGGGCTGAACTTAATAGTTTAAATGCAAGAAAAATACTAATTTTGAGCATGATTTGTTTCAAAATTGGTTAGAACTACTGGGAGGGGCTAAACCTTTATTATTATTGATAAGGAACTATTTAGAATTACATTGAAATACATAGGAGATAGTTGCATATAAGACTGTGTTGACCAGGAGATAGTTGCATATAAGACTGTGTTGACCATTAAGGCCCATGGGCCTCTTGTTGATCTTTCTGATATTTCATATGTAGGTCTGCCTTTGTCATTCAATTTTGAGACTGATTGAAAAACAGAATGACAAACAGGGGGCCATTCTGAATTTTGATTCTTAATAAATTTTATTGTGACATCTCAGTAAGTACTGCATTGATCAGACTGAAATAGAATCGTAATAAAGTCTGACGTTGGGCACCAAGACAAAAGTATCTTGTCAGTTTTATTTTCATTGAAAGGTGGTGTTGAGAATGAAATAAAATGTTACCTTTGAAATAATATTTTGAAGCAAGAAAAATTGATCTTGAATTTGTATATTATCAGGTACCACATCTCAGTCCTTACCTAACAATGAGTGGTTTGAGTATGATGTCACAGACGACAGTAGTCAAAACTACCAGACTTCTGGACTGGAATCGGGAGTCGAAATACAGACCTCCGAGTCAACTCAAGCTAAACCAAAGGTCACAGTTCAGAGGTAAACACATTGTAGAAATGATATACAGCTTAGAGATTTTAAATACATTCATTACTAAATGAGCTTTATTTATACATCATTTAAAACCCTTAATTCCTTTCTTGCATGGTAGTAAAAGGTGGCTCCAAAAATGTGAGAATAGTTGTAATGTACCAGTAACTTCAATGTGCGTGTTTCACCACTGAAATATCATGATGAAGGGATCCAGGCCCTATGGGCCTTTTGTTATAGATCAGAACATGAAGTGTATTGTTGCTTTTGTAGGTCAGCGAGCGTTGACTTGAGTCAGTTATCAGATCAGCTTTCTCCACAACAGTTCTACTCCATAGGTAAGATAATACCTCAAAGTCTTACGATTCACCAATTTTGTCATTGCAAGTCGTATCAATGAAAAACACATTATGTATTGGTATGTTATACAAGAATGAGTAACCTGCTTGTCGAATCATTGTGTTTTCCACAAATTGATATTGAATTTATCTCCTAATATGATAACACAGCATAAAATATGTAGATAAAATCTAACATTTTTATGATTTACCCAATGGTTTAATTTTCATAAAACGTTCTTAATGCCAATACGGTTCTGTTCACAATGAACTTTTGTGTTAAAACTCATTGGTGAATCGTTTCATGTCTCAGAGCAAGCCATGAAAATTCTCAATCAGCCGAATGCAGAGGGAACCGCCCCGACGCTAGATCCTGTATCTCTCCTTAGGATGGAGGGCTCAGAGAGCTCGCATTCTGACCCAGGTACATCAGAGGTGAGTCATAGAAATGTGAAAATTTTCTGGCTTAGAACTCACTTTCTTGAAGGTACATGTTTTGTAAGAATAAAAGAGATATGTAAGATAAGATATTAAATAAACAAGATAATAAAGTTTATTTAAAGCTGAACCGAAAGCTGAGAGCTGTAAGTACCAGTTTTATTGACTTGGTCAGAACTTATAACCTTCCTCTCTTTTGCTTTTTGATATAATACAGGTGTTACAGGTATATATTACAGGTGTTACGGGTATATAATACAGGTGTTACAGGTATATATTACAGGTGTTACAGGTATATAATACAGGTGTTACGGGTATATAATACAGGTGTTACGGGTATATAATACAGGTGTTACAGGTATATAATACAGGTGTTACGGGTATATAATACAGGTGTTACAGGTATATAATACAGGTGTAACAGGTATATAATACAGGTGTTACGGGTATATAATACAGGTGTTACAGGTATATAATACAGGTGTTACAGGCATATAATACAGGTGTTACGGGTATATGATACAGGTGTTACGGGTATATAATACAGGTGTTACGGGTATATAATACAGGTGTTACGGGTATATAATACAGGTGTTACGGGTATATAATACAGGTGTTACGGGTATATAATACAGGTGTAACAGGTATATAATACAGGTGTTACGGGTATATAATACAGGTGTTACAGGTATATAATACAGGTGTTACAGGCATATAATACAGGTGTTACGGGTATATGATACAGGTGTTACGGGTATATAATACAGGTGTTACAGGTATATAATACAGGTGTTACGGGTATATAATACAGGTGTTACGGGTATATAATACAGGTGTTACAGGTATATAATACAGGTGTTACGGGTATATAATACAGGTGTTACGGGTATATAATACAGGCGTACAGGTATATAATTTTACATTAGACATTAATCATCTGTCTCTAGAGCCAGTCATCGCTGACCACAGACAATGCTGAAGTGGACACTACTACGAGCATACCCTCTTCCCAGAGCTCAGCGGAAGGCTCCCAATCCGAGCTCGAACATCTTGCTCCCGGCTTGAACTTTCAGGGGGAGCTTGACCCTCAAACAGGGATATTCTACACTGTAGCTGCCACATCGGGCTCTGACACAGTTGTCGCCTCAACACCTACTCTAGACAGGGCACAACTTGATGCAACAACCCCAGGAACAAAGACATTTGATCTGCTCAGTAGCTCACTGGCCCAGGCGCAGATTGACCTTGACCCCTACCAGTTCATAGAGGAGGATGTCCTTGTGGAGAAAGCGGACAGTCAGTCTGATGTCCCGACTGATGATCAGACAACAGGTATGTTCACAGCTCCATTGGAAATAGAGGTTATTGAAAACTTATAAGCCCATCATCATCGGGACAGGACCCAAATCTTTAAAATCCTTCTGTAGGAATGACTGATTTTGGTCCATAAGTAATCTGTGTGGGATTAGTTACAAGATCTTGCAATCCTACCACCGTCACTGCAGGACAAATTATCGCCCTTAGTTTATGAGGTATTTTTGGCTGGGGATCATTTTTGACAGACTTCTTTGAAACTTGCTTTACAACTATGGTATTTAGTTGAGTTTTCATGACCAGCATTTTGATTTGACATTTTTTGCAAATTGTTCTCCATTGTTAATTTCAGTGTTTGATTTTTGTCCAGAGATCCTACATTTTTGGAATGATTTCTTTGAAACTTCGGATGCTTTACGATTCCGATATCAAGTTGTGTTTAATACTACTTTAGTAACACCTGATTACTGGTACTCCTCAAACTATAAGAAAAATTAAACATTGACTTTGTAGTGAAAGTAAAGGTGAGAGTTAAAGCATGTCACCTATACCCAATCATAAGGTGATACCAATCTTATTTCAATGCAAGATAGTATGTTCCATCTGACCCATATTACTCTTGTCCCTGTTTTGCCCTCATCCTGTCAATAATTTGGAATTACAAACTCGTTCACAAGTCTGTATTCTTTTTTATTTCCGTAAACAGACATCGAGGCAACCACTACAGATTCGTCGGAAGTTACATTAGGGGAGGTACCAAGTGGAGGGCCGATCATCCATATCAAATCAAGCAGCTTCATTCCCATACAGGACCTGAACAAGTCCCGACAAAATGCCACCATTAACATCACCAGACACCAGGTATGTATCCTACATTAGGGATGATCGTAGATTTTTAGGTCACTTGAAAATTCTGATAATATTTTACAATCCTTGTGTGTCGTCCCTCCTGTGTCTTCTGTTTGTAATAATTCATTCATATTTTTGACTTCTCAGAAACCCCTAAATCAATTTCATTGAAATCTTGTAGAAACATTCCATGGCTAAATTTAAACCAAATAGTTTTGGTTATATGGTCTCCAATCTCCCCAGGGGCCAGAAAAAAAGGGCCGAAAGTACTGAAATTTCAAAAATCTTCTAAAGACCATTTATGGTAGAATCAAGTGCTCTTCATAGATCATAGGTGCTTTAAATTCCCCTGTGTCATCCATGTTCCATCATCTGTCCATAAACAATGTCATTGCTATTTCTTGAGAATTACAGACGTATACCAGAAGGATCTCTAAAATTTCCTGTGCTCCTAAGTATTTGTAATGTAACTAAATGAGTGTTTTGCCATACTCACTGAAATGTCCAGGTCAGTGATGCAGGTCTTCTTGGCCTTTTCATGTTAATAAACCAGTTAATTCCTAGATTCGCATTGTGTTGTGCACTAGATACATATTAACCTCATTGTCAGACTAGGGAACTGTCCACTTATCAAAATTAATAGTGTTCCTTTTGTTTTTGTTAGGTTGTGAAACTCAAACTTATTACTGTATTTCCTTAGTGTTTGTGCTTGCCTCTGCTCAAAAGATAAAGGACACTGTTAGAAAATGAGGTGAAATTTGTCAAATATGTTACATAAAGTTCCCTGAATTATGTTCCCAGCCGCTGGCCCAAGGAGTGTCCGAGCTGATCCTACCCCAGGAGGGCGTGTTTGCTGAGGGAGTGGAGGTGATGGGACAGGAAGGGACCTTAGATGACTTAGAATCTCACATGGGGGGTAGTCTGTCTGACAGTATGTCCAGTGGAGTGTCCTCCAGTGCCGTCACCGTGGAGACGGCCCAGATGGTGGATCCTGCCGACGTAAGAGCGGAGATGTCCAGTCTGGATGATTTGGGTGTAGTCACAAGTCCCTCTATGGGAAACAGCTCTGACAGCCAAGAGGTAGCCGGACTTGACCTTAGTGCCTCATTGAGGATGAGCAAACGCAAGAGGAAGGCACCGTCTAACATTGATGAGACTCCGAACCAAGTCCAAGGTTCCTGGATCCGATCATGTATAGGGTAAGTTTATCGGTTTCATTGTGGTGGATTTTTAGCTGACCATCATCAGATAGAAATTTAGAAAATGAAATACTTATGAATGAATTAAAGATTTATAAAGTAAAATACTAAAGTGTGAGTTAGAAAAGGTGAAAAAGATTGTCTTCATGAAAATGTGATATAAAATTTGTTAGTTATTCATGAGAAATGCTTTGGATATTATTTTCAGGTTGATTCAGAGGGTGTCGAGATACCGAGGTCTGAACCGAGAGAAGGGAGATCTGAATGCAGCATCATGGTTCACAGAACCAGGTATATACAGAATAATTGTTTGCTTAGGTTTAGTTCTGATCCAGGTACATAAAAGATAATTGTTTGGTTGGGGTAAGTTCTGAACCAAGAAGGGGGAGGTGTTAGGGTTAGTTGTGAACCAGTTGATATATATACCAAAGTCTATTACTGGTCAGTTGTCAGTTGTCACCGAAGTATCCCACTCAAATTATACACTGGTTGTGGTGTACCAAACTCTATTCCCAGTTACTTACCAACCTCAAGAACATGTTTCATGATATTTACTGAAATTCATACACAATTATATTTTGTCATCAATGTTGCATTTTTGTATGACCACTAGCATCAACCTTTGGGTCTGCACCCTGCCAAGTGGCACCTGGGTTTTTGAGATCTTTGAATGAAGATCTCATCCATAAGGATTGGTTTTTGGGTCATGTTCCATCTCAGGGAAGATCCTTGCTCATAACATATGAAAGCAGCTTGGATCCAAACCTTATATATGCATCCTTGTAAATAGATGACTGGCGGACACAGATATATGTATCATATATATGCTGTCCGCAATCCCATATCTACATACACCGAGGTTCTCAACAAGATCCAAACCTTACAAATGTATCTTGGTATATAAATAACTGCTAGACACGATGATTTGTACGGACTTAAGCTGTCAGCAACCCAGATCTATACACCTAGATCTCAACAAGATCCAAACCTTACAAATGTATCTTGGTATATAAATAACTGCTAGACACGATGATTTGTACGGATTTTAGCTGTCAGCAACCCAGATCTATACACCTAGATCTTATCAAGATGGCTCTTGAATATGTGTGGTGTTATAATCTAGGTATCGGATTAAAGTCAAGAGTGTAGGTGCCTTGGGTCTTGTATTAAAAGTGTTAAATTTTAAAATCATTATATTTTAACTCGGTTACAGTGGATCGTAGTGAAGTTCCTGATTATTACACCATCATCAAACACCCAATGGACTTCGGAACGATCAGGAAGAAATTGGAGGTATGTACACGGAACATAGATGACTGGTTTAAACTTTTATCTTGTAACTAGCTGAAATCCAGAATATTAAAAATGAAATCATAGACTTTATCCTCGTTGAATGTTGATATTCCCTTATTACACAAGTAAAACCCCACAATCAAAGTTTGAGGACTTCATGATTTTACCTTGTCCCTTATTATTATTATGGCCCCTTTCCCAGTACGGGTGACCTATATTTATCTAATTAATGTCCGTCTGTCCACAAATTTAGTTCCTGGTTGATAACATTTATTGGCTGACTTACATGAAATTTGGTCAAGATATTCAGTTCACAAAAAGACACACCGAGGTCAAAGGTCAAGGTTATTAGGTCCAATGGTCATGTTATCTTTTCCCAGAGTTTTCAACATTATACAGCAAAGTTGGTCAAAATTAAAAAAAAAAAAAAAGGATCCAACTGACCAAAGGTCAATTGAGTCCAAAGGACAAAGCGGATCTCAGACATTGACCCTGGCTGTTAGTGTAGAGTATTTGAGGTCTACTTAAAATAAATTTAACCAAATGAGTATAATACTGGTATTTCCGTTAGCTCAGTAAATATGGAGGTTGAAGAAAACATGACTCACATTATACTACATGTATAACATATTTTAGTAACTTGCAATTGTTTTTTATGTCCAAATATCAGCTTTAACCTCAGCAGTATGAGCAGATGGCTTCCTGATGATTATAGCCACTTGAAGGGACCCGTGCTGACTGTCAGTGTTCCAAAACGTTTTTATACCAGCTTAAAACTAGTTTTACTAGATTAGCTAAACAGCTGTGCACTTAGATATTTCCAAGATTTTGATTTCTGGATTTTTGTATGCTTTTTGGTCATTTTAGAGGTCCAAGTGGAAATGGGGGAGATGTTCTATGAAATCTTTTTAATGATAGTGTGTAATATTTTGTGTGCAGGCTAACACCTATCTGGACCAAGAAGACTTTCACACCGATATGTTACTGGTGAGGGACAACTGTCGTACATACAACCCCCCGGGGAGTACTGTCCGTCGCGACTGTGATGAAGTGTTCGCCTTTTACATGTCAGAATATGAAAAACTCCTGGACAGATGGCAAAAGGTACCAATTTATTCTGTTTAGCTTTCTTGTTATGAGTATCAGGTTGTATAATTTAATACTGTGTAGCTATATGCAGTAATTAACTAAATAATAATTAAAAAATTACCTTTTAATTCATCAGTTAAAATGAAATTTCATGTTCATTTTTAAAACAGAAACATATTTCTATAAAATCTGTATGTTCTGTTGAAGGCTAGGTGACCACCATACACTATGTGATATGTAAAAATCCAGTTACCAAAAACAAGGCTATATCATTGAATTTGTTGCCTATAACCCAGAATGAGTTTGGTATCACAATGATGTAGTTAGTTTTCAACTTTTGTCACAAACAATTGATATTTTCCACTTCTCAATGACCAAGAAACCTAGGGTAAAAGGCCACAGGGGTCAGATGCATTAAAACCTTAATTTAAAATCAAAACATGAACTGCCAGTGTATGTTTCTGAACTCAGGTGACCATTTAGGTCCGTACTGAATCTTCAGGTTTACAACTTCATTTTATGGTAACAATGACCCTTTGTTGGAGTAGGTACAAAGAGTTTCAAATTATCATTGATAAATGAAACAGTTACCTAAATGTTCAAAAAAGTGATATTTGAAAACTGAAAATAGTGATGTTTAATGTTGAATTAATTTTGTTTCCTAGGCTCAGATGTCCTCACCGTCCCCTAAGAAATCTCGCCTGGAAAAGAGTCCAGTAAGGCCATGAAAAGATTAGCAAGACTTCAACGTAGAGATGCATAGAGCCTATTGGGGTTAATACCTCGGTGATCTGACAGTCAGTACCGACCCAGTGGAGTTAAAACCTCAGTAATCTGACAGTTGTACCGACCTATTGGGGTTAAAACCTCAGTGATCTGACAGACGGTACCGACCCAGTGGAGTTAAAACCTCAGTAATCTGACAGTCGGTACCGACCCAGTGGAGTTAAAACCTCAGTAATCTGACAGTCGGTACTGACCCAGTTGAGTTAAAACCTCAGTGATCTGACAGTCGGTACCGACCCAGTGGAGTTAAAACCTCAGTAATCTGACAGACGGTACCGACCCAGTGGAGTTAAAACCTCAGTAATCTGACAGACGGTACCGACCCAGTGGAGTTAAAACCTCAGTGATCTGACAGTCGGTGCTTTCCCTGTGAGCAACACAAGTGGTGTCACCTGCCACAGTAAAGAATGGGATCCCTGGTGCGAGTGGCACATCCTACCAGGGGCACCTGACTGTAATCTGTGTACATGTTTCAACTTACACTGACCATGGTTTATTCCAACCAAAGCAGAATGTTTGCTGCATGGACCAACTTTATTGAGCGGGAGTACATGGAGAAAAACAACTTTTACATAGTCCATAGCACTCGAAACTCTAAAGCAAGGAGGTCCATAGCACTCGAAACTCTAAAGCAAGGAGGTCCATAGCACTCGAAACTCTAAAGCAAGGAGGTCCATAGCACTCGAAACTCTAAAGCAAGGAGGTCATGCAGATACTGTTAGGAAGGAAAACCTTGTTCTCGGTGAGAAAAGATTCAAGTGCTTAAGGAAATGTGTAACCTTGACAACATGTATGTCGGTCTGTACAGACACAAAATGAGTGGCAAGGACACTACAACAGCCTGTATCAGCCACATCCGATGAACTGTGAAATGAGTGACACAGACACGAATGTGGCCTGTACACACATACATCCGATAAGCTGTACACATGTGAAATGAGGGACTCAGACACTACAGCGGCCAGTACACACATACATCTGATAAGCTGTACACATGTGAAATGAGTGACTCATACACTACAGCGCCCAGTACACACATACATCCAATGAGCTGTACACATGTGAAATGAGTGACTCAGACACTACAGCGGCCAGTACATACATACATCTAATGAGCTGTACACATGTGAAATGAGTGACTCAGACACTACAGCGGCTTAAAAAAAGAGTCGGATGATTGACATGGACACTACAGGACTGTTGTACATGTAAACATATGTTTGTAAAATGAAGGGTGTGTGCAATATTTATTTTATCCTTTTGACAATTTTAGATCACTTGAGCAAAAGTGACATTTCAATCACTTTTCATCGAGTGTCCCATGTTTAAATGTTCGCATTTTATTAAGATCACCATTGGACTATACATTATGTATCTTGTTAAGGATAGTGCATAGCAGAAGAGGCGTGTATAATGTTGCCACGCTCTTTTCTCGGCAAAATAACGTTGTATATTTAAAATCTGGTGAACACTGGACCTTTGTTTGTGCCCAGTCTTAAGACATTCAGAGGCATATATAAGAGGTAAGATTTGCCCTTCATCCCTGTTTCTGTCCCTCAGAAATCTAAAGGTTTGCAAGAGTATGTCTTTCTATCATTGATAGCAATAGGGAGTTGTATATCCAGCAATATCGGAGCAGGGTCGGATATGTTTCAAACATTATAAATTTTTCATCAGTATTCCTGAGATATTATTGGCCCGGGGAAAAGTTGGCTATTTTGAACTTATAAAAAAGTCCTTGTGAAGGGTAATTTGTAATAACAAAACGAAATGACTCGTAGCTATAAGGTTGTCAGTTCCTCACATGATTCAAAGGCACAAGAGTCATAAGCTTAATGGTACATAGAATTTAAAAAAAAAATATAAAAAATTCAACAATGACATCATTTATAATATTGCTCCTTGATCATGAAGTTTCGGGGTTACAATTTTACGAAAATCTTGGGCTACATGTAACCATTTTATGATATTTATAGAAAACATTTATAATATTGAAGTTATATTCCTACCAAAGAACAAACCTGAATTTCTCATATTGAAGTTTAAGAAGCCATGAGTATCCAAGATTTTTAAACTTTGTGTATCGTATGGAGGGGTTGGTTACGGAGTCAAAAGAGGAATGATGAGAGAAATTGCTTTCTCTCACATACTTCATAGGGTGATCGTGTTGTTGCTAGGGGAAGATAACTCTCGTCTCTTAACCAGGACAGGAGAATCATTACTTCTACGAAGAGATTTCCTTAAGCAAAAGACAGCTGGCAGATGCTATGTTATAATGAATTTTCAATATGATGTCATTATTATTGTTTCCATGACGTCATGGAATGGGGGAATGCCCATCTCAGCCCTAGTATATTAGTAAAACCCCCAATCACTTCCATCAGGGCCAACAAGAGTGATTAATATTAGTTGTTATAACTTGTTTCCCTGTTACTTTAAAATAAATAAAGTTTGCATTTTAACATACAAGTTGAGATATCCGCAGAACAGAGCGAGATTCTGTCTAATCAATGGATGTCACATCTAACAATATCTTTTTATAGAAGAATCCTGATGTGAAGATCAATAACACAATCTCTCTGTCATAGTACAGAAACAGTTCTCCACCCTTTAACCTGGGGTCCAACCCTGGATACTATGTCCCTGGGTCATAGTACAGAAACAGTTCTCCACCCTTTAACCTGGGGTCCAACCCTGGACACTATGTCCCTGGGTCATAGTACAGAAACAGTTCTTCACCCTTTAACCTGGGGTCCAACCCTGGATACTAAGTCCCTGGGCCATAGTACAGAAACTGTTCTCCACCCTTTAACGTGGGGTCCAACCCTGGATACTAAGTCCCTGGGTCATAGTACAGAAACAGTTCTCCACCCTTTAACCTGGGGTCCAAACCTGGATACTATGTCCCTGGGTCATAGTACAGAAACTGTTCTCCACCCTTTAACCTGGGGTCCAGCCCTGGACACTAAGACCCTGGGTCATAGTACAGAAACAGTTCTCCACCCTTTAACCTGGGGTCCAACACTGGATACTAAGTCCCTGGGTCATAGTACAGAAACAGTTCTCCACCCTTTAACCTGGGGCCCAACATTGGATACTATGTCCCTGGGTCATAGTACAGAAACAGTTCTCCACCCTTTAACCTGGGGTCCAGCCCTGGATACTATGTCCCTGGGTCATAGTACAGAAACAGTTCTCCACCCTTTAACCTGGGGTCCAACCCTGGATACTATGTCCCTGGGTCATAGTACAGAAACTGTTCTCCACCCTTTAACCTGGGGTCCAACACTGGACACTAAGTCCCCGGGTCATAGTACAGAAACAGTTCTCCACCCTTTAACCTGGGGTCCAACCTTGGATACTAAGTCCCTGGGTCATAGTACAAAACAGTTCTCCACCCTTTAACCTGGGGTCCAACCCTGGATACTATGTCCCTGGGTCATAGTACAGAAACAGTTCTCCACCCTTTAACCTGGGGTCCAACTCTGGATACTAAGTCCCTGGGTCATAGTACAGAAACAGTTCTCCACCCTTTAACCTGGGGTCCAACCCTGGACACTATGTCCCTGGGTCATAGTACAGAAACAGTTCTCCACCCTTTAACCTGGGGTCCAACCCTGGATACTATGTCCCTGGGTCATAGTACAGAAACAGTTCTCCACCCTTTAACGTGGGGTCCAACCCTGGACACTATGTCCCTGGGTCATAGTACAGAAACAGTTCTCCACCCTTTAACCTGGGGTCCAACCCTGGATACTAAGTCCCCGGGTCATAGTATAGAAACAGTTCTCCACTCTTTAACCTGGGGTCCAACACTGGATACTAAGTCCCCGGGTCATAGTACAGAAACAGTTCTCCACCCTTTAACCTGGGGTCCAACCCTGGACACTAAGACCCTGGGTCATAGTACAGAAACTGTTCTCCACCCTTTAACCTGGGGTCCAACCCTGGATACTAAGTCCCTGGGTCATAGTACAGAAACAGTTCTCCACCCTTTAACCTGGGGTCCAACCCTGGATACTATGTCCCTGGGTCATAGTACAGAAACAGTTCTCCACCCTTTAACCTGGGGTCCAACCCTGGACACTATGTCCCTGGGTCATAGTACAGAAACAGTTCTTCACCCTTTAACCTGGGGTCCAACCCTGGATACTAAGTCCCTGGGCCATAGTACAGAAACTGTTCTCCACCCTTTAACGTGGGGTCCAACCCTGGATACTAAGTCCCTGGGTCATAGTACAGAAACAGTTCTCCACCCTTTAACCTGGGGTCCAACCCTGGATACTATGTCCCTGGGTCATAGTACAGAAACAGTTCTCCACCCTTTAACCTGGGGTCCAACCCTGGATACTATGTCCCTGGGTCATAGTACAGAAACAGTTCTCCACCCTTTAACCTGGGGTCCAACCCTGGATACTATGTCCCTGGGTCATAGTACAGAAACAGTTCTCCACCCTTTAACCTGGGGTCCAACCCTGGATACTAAGTCCCTGGGTCATAGTACAGAAACAGTTCTCCACCCTTTAACCTGGGGTCCAACCCTGGATACTATGTCCCTGGGTCATAGTACAGAAACAGTTCTCCACCCTTTAACCTGGGGTCCAACCCTGGATACTATGTCCCTGGGTCATAGTACAGAAACAGTTCTCCACCCTTTAACCTGGGGTCCAACCCTGGATACTATGTCCCTGGGTCATAGTACAGAAACAGTTCTCCACCCTTTAACCTGGGGTCCAACCCTGGATACTATGTCCCTGGGTCATAGTACAGAAACTGTTCTCCACCCTTTAACCTGGGGTCCAAGCCTGGATACTAAGTCCCTGGGTCATAGTACAGAAACTGTTCTCCACCCTTTAACCTGGGGTCCAACACTGGACACTAAGTCCCCGGGTCATAGTACAGAAACAGTTCTCCACCCTTTAACCTGGGGTCCAACCTTGGATACTAAGTCCCTGGGTCATAGTACAAAAACAGTTCTCCACCCTTTAACCTGGGGTCCAACCCTGGATACTATGTCCCTGGGTCATAGTACAGAAACAGTTCTCCACCCTTTAACCTGGGGTCCAACTCTGGATACTAAGTCCCTGGGTCATAGTACAGAAACAGTTCTCCACCCTTTAACCTGGGGTCCAACCCTGGACACTATGTCCCTGGGTCATAGTACAGAAACAGTTCTCCACCCTTTAACCTGGGGTCCAACCCTGGATACTATGTCCCTGGGTCATAGTACAGAAACAGTTCTCCACCCTTTAACGTGGGGTCCAACCCTGGACACTATGTCCCTGGGTCATAGTACAGAAACAGTTCTCCACCCTTTAACCTGGGGTCCAACCCTGGATACTAAGTCCCCGGGTCATAGTATAGAAACAGTTCTCCACTCTTTAACCTGGGGTCCAACACTGGATACTAAGTCCCCGGGTCATAGTACAGAAACAGTTCTCCACCCTTTAACCTGGGGTCCAACCCTGGACACTAAGACCCTGGGTCATAGTACAGAAACTGTTCTCCACTCTTTAACCTGGGGTCCAACCCTGGATACTAAGTCCCTGGGTCATAGTACAGAAACAGTTCTCCACCCTTTAACCTGGGGTCCAACCCTGGATACTAAGTCCCTGGGTCATACTACAGAAACAGTTCTCCACCCTTTAACCTGGGGTCCAACCCTGGACACTATGTCCGTGGGTCATAGTACAGAAACAGTTCTCCACCCTTTAACCTGGGGTCCAACCCTGGATACTATGTCCCTGGGTCATAGTACAGAAACAGTTCTCCACCCTTTAACCTGGGGTCCAACCCTGGATACTAAGTCCCCGGGTCATAGTATAGAAACAGTTCTCCACTCTTTAACCTGGGGTCCAACACTGGATACTAAGTCCCCGGGTCATAGTACAGAAACAGTTCTCCACCCTTTAACCTGGGGTCCAACCCTGGACACTAAGACCCTGGGTCATAGTACAGAAACTGTTCTCCACCCTTTAACCTGGGGTCCAACCCTGGATACTAAGTCCCTGGGTCATAGTACAGAAACAGTTCTCCACCCTTTAACCTGGGGTCCAACCCTGGATACTAAGTCCCTGGGTCATAGTACAGAAACAGTTCTCCACCCTTTAACCTGGGGTCCAACCCTGGACACTATGTCCCTTGGTCATAGTACAGAAACAGTTCTCCACCCTTTAACCTGGGGTCCAACCCTGGATACTATGTCCCTGGGTCATAGTACAGAAACAGTTCTCCACCCTTTAACCTGGGGTCCAACCCTGGATACTAAGTCCCTGGGTCATAGTACAGAAACAGTTCTCCACCCTTTAACCTGGGGTCCAACCCTGGATACTAAGTCCCTGGGTCATAGACTCATAGTACAGAAACAGTTCTCCACCCTTTAACCTGGGGTCCAACCCTGGATACTATGTCCCTGGGTCATAGTACAGAAACAGGTCTCCACCCTTTAACCTGGGGTCAAACCCGGATACTAAGTCCTTGGTACATGATGAGGAAGCTTTGAGATCCTTTCCCTGCATAATTATGACTGCAAGGTTTCAAGTTATGACCCTCCAGCCTTTTGTTGAAAACACACAGAGTATATATGTTACCCTCAGAATCATCTGATATTATCTGTTATTTTGTTAAGCTGTTAGTTCTATATCAGCCTTCAGATTTTATATGTGCTGTTTCTGTGTTCATGTTTAAATTTCATCTCATTTATCATCTTACCTACACTTACCATGCTTCAGAATATTTCAGTACTAAATTTTTGAATAAAATGAATGAAAAACTGAAAAAAAATGATGTAATTGTTTTAACTTTGTACAGATATTATTAGTATTTACTCTTAAGATTGGGGTGGCTTATCAAGTTTTAACCTTGATATATTTCACATGTAGTAAGCTAGGGGGATGCTGCTCAAATTTTGTGAACATACATTACCCAGATTCACTGTCAAGTTCACAAGGGATAACTATTTCAAACAATCACTAATTAACAGTCTAGAAGCAAGTTCTCGTACATGGCATGCAGCATGTTGGTTTGTTTCATTGGCTTGTCTGCCCAAAGAGCAAGTGAGATTATGCCATGGTATGATGCCGGTCTGTCTGTCTGTCCAGCATCAACATTTCCATTTAGCAGCAGCATCTTCTTGGAGGGAAATGAGTTGTATTTTCGGACATTTTGGGGATTGCATAAGTTATGCATAATCTCTCCATAATGCATTGATATCCTCTCAGTAATATCTCCCAGAGTGCATTGCAGTCCTCTTCATAATCTCTCCCAGAATGCATTGCGATAATCTCCACAATCTCTCCCAGAGTGCATTGCAATCCTCTTCATAATCTCTCCCAGAGTGCATTGCAATCCTCTTCATAATCTCTCCCAGAATGCATTGCTATAATCTCCACAATCTCTCCCAGAGTGCATTGCAATCCTCTTCATAATATCTCCCAGAGTGCATTGCAGTCCCCTCTGTAATCTTTCCCAGAGTGCATTGCGATCCACTCCATAACCTCTCCCATAATACATTGCTGTCCTCTCCATAATCTCCGCCGGGGTGCATTACGGCCCTCTCAATAACATCCGAGAGTGTATTAGATTATCTCCTCCAGAGTGTATTGCGACCCATTCCATAATCTCTCCCAAAATGCATTGCGATCCTATCCAGAATTTCTCCCGGAGTGTATTATGCGCCATAAACTCTCTCAAAGTGTATTGTGTTCCGTTCCATAATCTCTCCCAGAGTGCATTGCGATAATCTCCACAATAACTCCCAGATCGCATGCTATCCTCTCCGTAATCTTCCAGATAACATACCAGAGATATAATTTACATGGAGGGGACAGAAATGTTCTCTGGAAGAGATTGAAATCTGTACATGTCAATTTTGAATGAGTATCGCTATCGAATAGCATCAGGCTGGCGAGATTCGTGTGCAGAAATGAACTAATTCTGTATACCTAACTAGTATATCGTACAGCATCCAGTATCCATAGGAACCGGAGGGAAGATGTCTGATTCTGAACGGTCGGCGATAGTTCTAAGCCATGTCTTTTGGTTAAAAAATGTCACTGAAAAAAAAATAGCGAAATTTGTCTGGAGACTTTGTGCATTTGCTCGTTTGGGTGGGATTGATATAAAGTCTGTTTATTAATTAGATTATCTATGACGAGTTCTTTACAGACACTGACTTTCCCACACTGGACGAATACATGATAACAGTTTCGAGATTTATGTGTTTAATGGGTAGCAAATCCTGACCAAGGCAAACACGAGTTTCACATTGATGACAAGTGGTATCACGGACCATGTTCTATGTCAATACACGTGCTGCACTTCACAAGCTCGAACTGATGACGGACATGGACTATACACAGGGGCCAGACATGTTCATATATAATATAATAATCCCTGGACTATACACAGGGGTCGGACATGTTCATATATTATAACGAAACCCTGGACTATACACAGGGGTCGGACATGTTCATATATAATAACGAAACCCTGGACTATACACAGGGGTCGGACATGTTCATATAATATAATAAAGAAATCCTAGACTGTACACAGGGGTCAGACATGTTCATATATAATATAATAATCCCTGGACTATACACAGGGGTCAGACATGTTCATATATAATAGAATAAACCCTGGACTATACACAGGGGTCGGACATGTTCATATATAATAAAGAAATCCTAGACTGTACACAGGGGTCAGACATGTTCATATATAATAAAATAAACCCTGGACTATACACAGGGGTCAGACATGTTCATATATAATAACGAAACCCTGGACTATACACAGGGGTCAGACATGTTTATATATAAAACGAACACTGGACTGTACACAGAGGTCAGACATGTTTATATATAATAACGAAACCCTGGACTATACACAGGGGTCAGACATGTTTATATATAGCGAAACCCTGAACTATACACAGGGGTCAGACATGTTCCTATATAGTAACGAAACCCTGGACTATACACAGGGGTCAGACATGTTCATATATAATAACGAAACCCTGGACTATACACAGGGGTCAGACATGTTCATATATAATAACGAAACCCTGCACTATACACAGGGGTCAGACATATTCATATATAATAACGAAACCCTGGACTATACACAGGGGTCGGACATGTTCATATATAATAACGAAACCCTGGACTAAACACAGGGGTCAAACATGTTCATATATAATAAAGAAATCCTAGACTGTACACAGGGGTCAGACATGTTTATAAATAATAACGAAGACTGAACTAGACACAGGGGTCATAAATGTTCATATATGATAAAATAAACCATGGACTGTACACAGGGGTCATACATGTTCATATATAATAACGAAACCCTGGACTATACACAGGGGTCGGACATGTTCATATATAATAACGAACACTGGACTATACACAGGGTCAGACATGTTTATAAATAATAACGAACACTGGACTATACACAGGGGTCGGACATGTTCATATATAATAAAGAAATCCTGGACTATACACAGGGGTCAGACATGTTTATATATAATAAAGAAATCCTAGACTGTACACAGGGGTCGGACATGTTCATATATAATAACGAAGACTGGACTATACACAGGGGTCAGACATGTTTATATATAATAAAGAAATCCTGGACTATACACAGGGGTCAGACATGTTTATATATAATAAAGAAATCCTAGACTGTACACAGGGGTCAGACATGTTCATATATGATAAAATAAACCATGGACTGTACACAGGGGCCAGACAGATACTGTGTCCAGTTGACTGGTCCCTGTGTCACATTGATTATTATAAGTGGACTTGTTCCTGTATCATATTCATTATAATAAGTTGATTCGTCCCTGTGCTTTATCAGTGATTATCAGGTGACTGTTCCATGTGTTACATTGTTTACCATTAGGAAAAGAGTTCATGTACTACATTGGTAACTGACCAATGAAATTAGTCCCTGTGCTAAAAGAGATATATGTGGTCGAGCAGTGTATGGGAATATTCAAAAGCAGACAGGAGTATTCTCAGAATATAGTGATAAAGGTCAAATTAGAAGGAGTATTCTCAGATAAAGGTCAAATTTTGTGACTTCTATCATTTTGTGTGTTTTTACATTTCACCCAAATGTTCGTACTGTACCAAGGACTGTTATCATGGAGTATTACATGTGTCTTCCTTACACAAGGTAAGTAAGCTTGCGGACACTTTTCACGGATCCCCAAACACCGGAAACACAATCGTTCCCTCGCTTTATTAATTAACGGTTGATCTACATGTAGACTTGTAACAATTAATGGCTTATTAACAGAAAAATGACAGATTTTGTTTTTACTTTTATGTATGGTATTGTAATTCCTAAATAAGTATCCCATTTTGTAATAATAGCTGTCATGGGCAAATGTTACCTGTACAAATTTATGCGACTTTAAATAAAGATTATTATATTGTAATTTGACATTTAACGTTCTGTAAACTGAAAACGTCTCGCGTGAAGTAACGCAACATTACATATTTATGATTACTTGTTATAAAACATCGAGTCTTCCCAGAAAAAGCTTGTCAGAAAATAAACTGATGTCTGTACTGGTGTTAGGACCACACAGGGTTGTTTATCCCGTTGTTTTCCTTATTCCAGTACGACATCCCGTTGTTTTCCTTATTTCCGTACGACATTCCGTTGTTTTCCTTATTCCAGTACGACATCCCGTTGTTTTCCTTATTCCCGTACGACATCCCGTTGTTTTCCTTATTCCCGTACGACATCCCGTTGTTTCTCTTATTTCCGTACGACATATCGTTGTTTTCCTTATTTCCGTACGACATCTCGTTATTTCCTTATTCCCGTACGACATCTCGTTGTTTTCCTTATTTCCGTACGACATCTCGTTATTTCCTTATTCCCGTACGACATCTCGTTGTTTTTTTCCGTATATCCGTACGACATCCCATTGTTTTCCTTATTCCCGTACGACATCCCGTTGTTTTCCTTATTCCCGTACGACATCCGGTTGTTTTCCCTATTCCCGCACGACATCCCGTTGTTTCTCTTATTTCCGTACGACATCCCGTTGTTTTCCTTATTCCCGTACGACATCTCGTTGTTTCCTTATTCCCGTACGACATCCCGTTGTTTTCCCTATTCCCGTACGACATACCGTTGTTTTCCTTATTCCCGTACGACATCCCGTTGTTTTCCTTATTTCCGTACGACATCCCATTGTTTTCCTTATTCCCGTACGACATCTCCTTGTTTTCCTTATTCCCGTATGACACCCCGTTGTTTTCCTTATTCCCGTACGACATCCCGTTGTTTTCCTTATTCCCGTACGACATCCCGTTGTTTTCCTTATTCCCGTACGACATCTCGTTGTTTATCTTATTCCCGTACGACATCCCGTTGTTTTCCTTATTCCCGTACGACACCCCGTTGTTTTCCTTATTCCCGTACGACATCTCGTTGTTTCCTTATTCCCGTACGACATCCCGTTGTTTTCCATATTCCCGTACGACATACCGTTGTTTTCCTTATTCCCGTACGACATACCGTTATTTTCCTTATTCCCGTACAACATACCGTTGTTTTCCTTATTTCCGTACGACATCCCGTTGTTTTCCTTATTTCCGTACGACATCCCGTTGTTTTCCTTATTTCCGTACGACATCCCATTGTTTTCCTTATTCCGTACGACATCTCGTTGTTTTCCTTATTTCCGTACGACATCTCGTTATTTCCTTATTCCCGTACGACATCTCGTTGTTTTCCTTATTTCCGTACGACATCTCGTTATTTCCTTATTCCCGTACGACATCTCGTTGTTTTTTTCCGTATATCCGTACGACATCCCATTGTTTTCCTTATTCCCGTACGACATCCCGTTGTTTTCCTTATTCCCGTACGACATCCGGTTGTTTTCCCTATTCCCGCACGACATCCCGTTGTTTCTCTTATTTCCGTACGACATCCCGTTGTTTTCTTTATTCCCGTACGACATCCCGTTGTTTTCTTTATTCCCGTACGACATCCCGTTGTTTCTCTTATTTCCGTACGACATCCGGTTGTTTTCCCTATTCCCGTACGACATCCCGTTGTTTTCCTTATTCCCGTACGATATCCCATTGTTTTCCTTATTTCCGTACGACATCCCGTTGTTTTCCTTATTCCCGTACGATATCCCATTGTTTTCCTTATTTCCGTACGACATCCCGTTGTTTTCCTTATTCCCGTACGATATCCCGTTGTTTTCCTTATTTCCGTACGACATCCCGTTGTTTTCCTTATTCCCGTACGACATTCCGTTGTTTTCCTTATTCCCGCACGACATCTCGTTGTTTTCCTTATTCCCGTACGACATCCCGTTGTTTTCCTTATTTCCGTACGACATCTCGTTGTTTTCCTTATTCCCGTACGACATCCCGTTGTTTACCTTATTTCGTTAATTAATCCGATTACAGGAAAATAGTTGAGGAAATATGAAGAAAAAGAAATAGATGTTTTTCCCGCTTATAAACTATTTTCGGGAAACCATATTGAAAAAGTAGAAAAGGAAACATTTCATCATGAAGGCGTTAAAACTGTTCGCTCACATTTATAATTGATAAAGCGGACTTTCTGGATATGATTGCTGTTCCCATGAATAAACAGAAGGCGTATGTGTTTGGGCCTCACCATCGTCGGAGAAGGGGTATCACTCATTAGAAACAGATTGGCTCCAACTCATACAGTCAGGAGTTGGGACTTATGTATTTTTCGGCATAGCCGTATAATATTCTTTTGGCCCCGGATATGACGCGACAGGTGGCGTTACTGGTCAAGATGAAGTATGTGATTGGTCAATGTAGCGGTAAATGCAAAATGCAGATATGCAGTTAAAAACGAAACAAAGTTAAGATTGAATGAAAGCTGAATAAGTGAATGTATCTTTTTAAATGACACATTAATAAAATTATATTCCTGATTCAAATGCAGTCTTATTATCACTAAAAATGATTCAAACCGATATAGTTTTGTGCTGAAACGCATTCGTTCGTTCGTTAATTTATTTCACCAGCAGTTTTACATTATAACCACCAGCATTAAAACTATGCCGTTTATCTTTTTTTTAAAAGATATTTCTTGTTTTAGACATTCACCAGATGCAGGCGGCTGTGAACGAACACCACTTAAACAGTTTAAACGTCCAGAAAACACAAAATCACACAATTTCATAAGGTGGTTTACTCCCTTCTCATCATTCCGAAACTCACTCTCATCATACCAGAAGCGCTTTTATATTCTTTTAAATAAAATACCGTATTAAATTCTATAAAGACCCGTTCTTGTCTTAATCTGTACAGAGATGTTCCCATCGCTAACTGGCCTAAAGAAATTCATCTGTGCTGAAAATCGTAACAGCCTTGCAATAGTAGATTCGGCCAAATTCGCCACGCCCGTCAGAGAGTGAGACATGTAGCCCCCTTGTATACGAAAGAAAATCAAATGTATCAGTCTTTTAATCTGTCTGTTGACATCACGAAATATATCTCTCCCAATCTAATTAAAATTAAGATGTTCATTATCCACTCCGTAAACTCCCTTCCCACGGACAATGAACATCTAACTTTAATTAGATTACATCTCTTCCTGCTCTGCCCAAACTACCAATGGTCCTACTCTGGTACATAAGGGTTTCTTTTCTTCGAGTTGCGAGTTACAAAATGCGAGTGGCGAGCTGCGAGTTGCGAGTTACAAAATGCGAGTTGCGAGTTACTAAATGCGAGTTGCGAGTTACTAAATGCGAGTTGCGAGTTGGAAAATGCGAGTTGCGAGTTGCGAGTTACAAAATGCGAGTTGCGAGTTACTAAATGCGAGTTACAAAATGCAAGTTGCGAGTTACAAAATGCGAGTTGCGAGTTGGAAAATGCGAGTTACAAAATGCGAGTTGCGGGTTGGAAAATGCGAGTTACAAAATGCGAGTTGCGAGTTGGAAAATGCGAGTTACAAAATGCGAGTTGCGAGTTGGAAAATGCGAGTTGCGAGTTGGAAAAATGCGAGTCGCGGGGAAAAGTAAACCTCCTGAGACATCCCTATCTGTATATGTAGACAGTATTTTGTTTTGTTGTTCTTTTCACTTCATTCTTTTGACTATCGTTTTCCTTTGCACACAACTTACCCCTCGCCTGTTTTCAATGATATATGATATACATGTATAATCAAAGTCTGTTACGTAGCCTTAGCTAGTACTGTCCTATCGCCAATTTACAGGGAGGGCGAATTTAATGCATGTGTCATGTACTTTTGTTCTAATCCTATCCCAATGAGATGTCTCATATAATATTGATTATAAAGAAACTTAGAAAGAAAAAAATAAATTTAAAAAAAATCGTCTATAAGATATAACTGACTTGTTTCGTCATTTTAAAATAGGTCTGCTTTGTCGATCTTATGAGAACCTCGTTATTTATCAGATATTTAATTTTCTTCATATGATATCCTCGATCTCTAATAATAAATTATACATTTTATATCGAAAATCAAAAAGATATCTTGCAAAGAAAAACGGATAACTGATAAAAATATCAGGAGCCATTTTCGTCAATATCCTCTAACTTTAAAAAAATCCATAGGGAATCATTGAGGAAAAAACTTTCTTTATATTCTGTAATGATCTATTCTGTATATTCTGTAATGATCTATTCTTTATATTCTGTAATGATCTATTCTTTATATTCTGTAATGATCTATTCTTTATATTCTGTAATGATCTATTCTTTATATTCTGTAATGATCTATTCTTTATATTCTGTAATGATTTCCTATGGATAATTTGAAGGCAAGGAATTTCTCAGATATTGAATAAAGAATTTTAAAACATATCTTTACAATACATATCGTATATATTTTGGTCTGAGCAATATTGCATCATAAATAAATAGAAGAAAAAAAAGTTTATTTTACAACAATTGCAAAATCAGTTTAATGACTCTTCTTGGCCTGGATGAAAGTGTCCGAGGTATCCTATTGTGGGAGGAAGCCGGAGAACCCGGAGAAAACTCACGTGATCAGGTAGGTGACCCCAATGTACCTTTACACGTCTGGGGAATCGAACCCCGGCCACCTAGATGAAAGGCCAGTTGAGTCACCCAATCACCCATGGATACATCGTATTAGAACGAATGACATTTGTTGATATTTTTGACAGTTTGTTCATTGAATTCTGTAAACAAAGTCTACATCAACAGTGTCGCCTAAATTCACAATGTGTGACGTTGTTTCTCGTGACTTCAGGTCGATCCAATAATGTGTCGGGGAGCGCTCTTCCCTCCTCTACACTGGAGCCTGGGATTGTATCGGATCGTCCACTTCCGGGAAGGGATGACAAAACACCGGAACTTAGACAAACGATTCTACCTGACTTCCTGTTGAACTTGACTGACAACTCAACAGAAAATGACAACTCCTCATTTGGATTCTTACTCATGCATGTCCTTGACAACCAACTCACGGGAGTATTTAAGAACTCCACAAGTCTGGATGGAGTAAACAGCTCGGGTAAGTTGGCCATGGGATTACCCAACTCCACAAGTCTGGAGGGTAAACAGCTCAGGTAAGTCATGTGGGCATGGGATTACCCAACTCCACAGGACTGGAGGGTAAACAGCTCAGGTAAGTCATGTGGGCATGGGATTACCCAACTCCACAGGACTGGAGGGTAAACAGCTCAGGTAAGTCATGTGGGCATGGGATTACCCAACTCCACAGGACTGGAGGGTAAACAGCTCGGGTAAGTCATGTGACCATGGGATTACCCAACTCCACAGGACTGGAGGGTAAACAGCTCGGGTAAGTCATGTGACCATGGGATTACCCAACTCCACAGGACTGGAGGGTAAACAGCTCGGGTAAGTCATGTGACCATGGGATTACCCAACTCCACAGGACTGGAGGGTAAACAGCTCAGGTAAGTCATGTGACCATGGGATTACCCAACTCCACAAGTCTGGAGGGTAAACAGCTCAGGTAAGTCATGTGGGCATGGGATTACCCAACTCCACAAGTCTGGATGGAGTAAACAGCTCGGGTAAGCTGGCCATGGGATTACCCAACTCCACAAGTCTGGAGGGTAAACAGCTCAGGTAAGTCATGTAACCATGGGAGTAAACAGCTCGGGTAAGTCATGTGGGCATGGGATTACCTAACTCCACAAGTCTGGAGGGTAAACAGCTCAGGTAAGTCATGTAACCATGGGAGTAAACAGCTCAGGTAAGTCATGTGGGCATGGGATTACCCCACTCCACAAGTCTGGAGGGTAAACAGCTTGGTAAGCTGACCATGGGATTACCCAACTCCACAAGTCTGGAAGGTAAACAGCTCAGGTAAGTCATGTAACCATGGGATTATCCAACTCCACAAGTCTAGAGGGTAAACAGCTCGGGTATGTCATATGGCCATGGGATTACCCAACTCCACAAGTCTGGAGGGTAAACAGCTCAGGTAAGTCATGTAACCATGGGAGTAAACAGCTCGGGTAAGTCATGTGGGCATGGGATTACCCAACTCCACAAGTCTGGAGGGTAAACAGCTCAGGTAAGTCATGTGGGCATGGGATTACCCAACTCCACACGTCTGGAGGGTAAACAGCTCAGGTAAGTCATGTGGGCATGGGAGTAAACAGCTCAGGTAAGCTGGCTATGGGATTATCCAACTCCACAAGTCTGGATGGAGTAAACAGCTCGGGTAAGCTGGCCATGGGATTACCCAACTCCACAAGTCTGGAGGGTAAACAGCTTGGGTATGTCATGTGGCCATGGGATTACCCAACTCCACAAGTCTGGAGAGTAAACAGCTCAGGTAAGTCATGACACCATGGGAGTAAACAGCTCGGGTAAGTCATATGGCCATGGGATTACCCAACTCCACAAGTCTGGAGGGTAAACAGCTCAGGTAAGTCATGTAACCATGGGATTACCCAACTCCACAAGTCTAGAGGGTAAACAGCTCGGGTATGTCATGTGGGCATGGGATTACCTAACTCCACAAGTCTGGAGGGTAAACAGCTCAGGTAAGTCATGTAACCATGGGAGTAAACAGCTCAGGTAAGTCATGTGGGCATGGGATTACCCAACTCCACAGGACTGGAGGGTAAACAGCTCAGGTAAGTCATGTGGGCATGGGATTACCCAACTCCACAGGACTGGAGGGTAAACAGCTCAGGTAAGTCATGTGGGCATGGGATTACCCAACTCCACAGGACTGGAGGGTAAACAGCTCGGGTAAGTCATGTGACCATGGGATTACCCAACTCCACAGGACTGGAGGGTAAACAGCTCGGGTAAGTCATGTGACCATGGGATTACCCAACTCCACAGGACGGGAGAGTAAACAGCTCAGGTAAGTCATGTGACCATGGGATTACCCAACTCCACAAGTCTGGAGGGTAAACAGCTCAGGTAAGTCATGTGGGCATGGGATTACCCAACTCCACAAGTCTGGATGGAGTAAACAGCTCGGGTAAGCTGGCCATGGGATTACCCAACTCCACAAGTCTGGAGGGTAAACAGCTCAGGTAAGTCATGTAACCATGGGAGTAAACAGCTCGGGTAAGTCATGTGGGCATGGGATTACCTAGCTCCACAAGTCTGGAGGGTAAACAGCTCAGGTAAGTCATGTAACCATGGGAGTAAACAGCTCAGGTAAGTCATGTGGGCATGGGATTACCCCACTCCACAAGTCTGGAGGGTAAACAGCTTGGGTAAGCTGACCATGGGATTACCCAACTCCACAAGTCTGGAAGGTAAACAGCTCGGGTATGTCATATGGCCATGGGATTACCCAACTCCACAAGTCTGGAAGGTAAACAGCTCAGGTAAGTCATGTAACCATGGGATTATCCAACTCCACAAGTCTAGAGGGTAAACAGCTCGGGTAAGTCATGTGGGCATGGGATTACCCAACTCCACAAGTCTGGAGGGTAAACAGCTCAGGTAAGTCATGTAACCATGGGATTATCCAACTCCACAAGTCTAGAGGGTAAACAGCTCAGGTAAGTCATGTGGGCATGGGATTACCCAACTCCACACGTCTGGAGGGTAAACAGCTCGGGTAAGCTGGCCATGGGATTACCCAACTAGACAAGTCTGGAGGGTAAACAGCTCAGGTAAGTCATGTAACTATGGGAGTAAACAGCTCAGGTAAGTCATGTGGCCATGGGATTAACCAACTTCACAAGTCTGGAGGGTAAACGGCTCCGGTAAGTCATGTGGCCATGGGATTAACCAAGTAGACAAGTCTGGAGGTTGTTAAAAATCTTAGGTAAGTCGTATGGCCATGGGAATATATTCAACTACATGTATTTCTACAACAATCAATTTTATGACATCTGTTATCTAATCACCAAGGCCATTGGTTCATCAATCGTTGAAAAAGTGAAAATTGTAGTTCATCAACCAAAAAAAGTATGACAACAGTACTGTAGTTCATCAACCAATACATGTACATTGAGAAAACTGTGATCCTCATCAACCAATGAAAGTATGAAAATTGTAGTTCACCAACCAATGCACTGAGAAAACTGTAGTTCATCAACCAATGCACTTAGAAAACTGTAGTTCATCAACCAATGCACTTAGAAAACTGTAGTTCATCAACCAATGCACTGAGAAAACTGTAGTTCATCAACCAATGAAAGTATGAAAATTGTAGTTCATCAACCGATGCACTGAGAAAACTGTAGTTCATCAACCAATGAAAGTATGGAAACTGTAGTTCATCAACCAATGCACTGAGAAAACTGTAGTTCATCAACCAATGCACTTAGAAAACTGTAGTTCATCAACCAATGAAAGTATGAAAATTGTAGTTCATCAACCGATGCACTGAGAAAACTGTAGTTCATCAACCAATGAAAGTATGGAGACTAGTTCATCAACCAATGAAAGTATGAAAATTGTAGTTCATTAACCAATGCACTGAGAAAACTAGTTTATCATCCAATGAAAGTATCAAAACTGTAGTTCATCAACCGATGCACTTATGAAACCTTAGTTCATCATTCAATGAAAGTATGAAAACTGTAGTTCATCAACCAATGCACTGAGAAAACTAGTTTATCATCAAATGAAAGTTTGAAAACTGTAGTTCATCAACCAAGGAAAGAATGACAATCACACAACATTAATGGGCAATGAAAGATCACTTAAATGTTATGTGTTTCAGTGGGTGACATGACCAGTTTTATACAGGACTTACAACATGTCCTAGATAACATCAAATCCAAACAGAACACTACCACGCCTGATGATGTGACCACCCTCCCCACAACACCACCTGTATCGGACACGCCCAACTCATCGACTTCTATGTATGATCTACACAATCTCACAGATGTAAGATTCCAACATGTCTAACTAAATACAATCAAGCGAGCCAGTTTCCAGATACAAGGTCAGATTACTCCAATATATGCTTAGTGCATTTACTGTTTCAAATCTTACCTTAACAATCTACGGCAATCTTACATGATGATTTTATTTGCAAAGGAAACTACCAAATGATAACGTACTGTCTAGTAGGACTAAAAGTACTGCTCATCTGTCAGATTGGAGAGGATGTGTTATTCTACAGGATGTCTGATTATACAGGTTCATATAACATGTATTGTTCTATAAGATGTCTGATTATACAGGTTCATATAACATGTATTATGTTCTACAGAATGTCTGATAGGAGAGGTAAATCTAACATGTGTTGTTCCACAGGATGTTGGATTATACAGGTAAATCTGACATCCATTGTGTTCTACAAGATCTCAGAATAGCAGGTTAATTCGACACATATCATATTAGACAGGTTAATCTGAAACAAGTGAAACTGAATCACGTGACATCTACGTCATCTCAAGGATTCCTTAGCCTGTTGATTAGACAAAATGACCTGTCCAGTTGTGCCTTGTTCAATAACAATATTATATTTCAGGTGATCGCTGTCCTCCACACCACAAAGGTGTCAGACATGAGTCTGAGCAGCTTAAACATCATTACATCACATATCCAGACATTCTTACACAAGCAGCCATTTGATGCACGTAACGTTACACACGTACTGACATACCTGTCCCACGCGACACTGACCAACGCTGATACAGTAGAGGTGCGTTTATCGCTTAGTCCACCATTAGTCCACCATTAGTCCACCATTAATCCACCATTAGTCCACCATTAATCCACCATTAGTCTACCATTAGTCCACCATTAATCAACCATTAGTCCACCATTAGTCTACCATTAGTCTACCATTAGTCTACCATTAATCAACCATTAGTCCACCATTAGTCCACCATTAATCCACCATTAGTCTACCATTAGTCCACCATTAGTCAACCATTAGTCTACCATTAGTCTACCATTAGTCCACCATTAGAACCCCTTTAGTCCACCATTAGTCCACCGTTAGTCCACCATTAGTCCACCATGAGTCCGCCATTAGCCGACCATGAGTCCACCATTAGTACCCCATTAGTCCACCATTAGTCCACCGTTAGTCCACCATTAGTCCACCATGAGTCCACCATTAGTCCACCATTAGTCCACCATTAGTCCACCATTAGTCCACCATTAGTCCACCATTAGTACCCCTTTAGTCCACCATTAGTCCACCATTAATCCACTATTTGTACTCCATTAGTTCACCATTAGTCTACCATTAGTACCCCATTAGTACCCCAATAGTCTACCATTAGTCCACCATTAGTCCACCATTAGTACTCCTTTAGTCCACCATTAGTCCACCGTTAGTCTACCATTAGTCCACCATAAGTCCACCATTAGTACCCCATTAGTCCACTATTAGTCCACCATTAGTCCACATTAGTCCACCATTAGTCTACCATTAGTCCACCATTAGTCCACCATTAGTCCACCATTAGTCCATCATTAGTCCACCATTAGTCCACCATTAGTCCACATTAGTCCACCATTAGTCCACCATTAGTCCATCATTAGTCTACCATTAGTCCACCATTAGTCCACCATTAGTACCCCATTAGTCCACCATTAGTACCCCCTTAGTCCACCATTAGTCCACCGTTAGTCCACCATGAGTCCACCATGAGTCCACCATTAGTCTACCATGAGTCCACCATTAGTCCACCATTAGTCCACCATTAGTCCACCATTAGTCCACCATTAGTCCACCATTAGTACCCCTTTAGTCCACCATTAGTACTCCATTAGTCCACCGTTAGTACTCCATTAGTTCACCATTAGTCTACCATTAGTACCCCATTAGTACCCCAATAGTCTACCATTAGTCCACCATTAGTCCACCATTAGTACTCCTTTAGTCCACCATTAGTCCACCATTAGTCCACCATTAGTACTCCTTTAGTCCACCATTAGTCCACCGTTAGTCTACCATTAGTCCACCATTAGTCCACCATTAGTACCCCATTAGTCCACTATTAGTCCACCATTAGTCCACATTAGTCCACCATTAGTCCACCATTAGTCTACCATTAGTACCCCATTAGTCCACCATTAGTCCACCATTAGTCCATCATTAGTCCACCATTAGTCCACCATTAGTCCACATTAGTCCACCATTAGTCCACCATTAGTCCATCATTAGTCTACCATTAGTCCACCATTAGTCCACCATTAGTCCACCATTAGTCCACCATTAATCAACCATTAGTCCACCATTAGTCTACCATTAGTCTACCATTAGTCTACCATTAATCAACCATTAGTCCACCATTAGTCCACCATTAATCCACCATTAGTCTACCATTAGTCCGCCATTAGCCGACCATGAGTCCACCATTAGTACCCCATTAGTCCACCATTAGTCCACCATTAATCCACCATTAGTCCACCATTAATCCACCATTAGTCTACCATTAGTCCACCATTAATCAACCATTAGTCCACCATTAGTCTACCATTAGTCTACCATTAGTCTACCATTAATCAACCATTAGTCCACCATTAGTCCACCATTAATCCACCATTAGTCTACCATTAGTCCACCATTAGTCAACCATTAGTCTACCATTAGTCTACCATTAGTCCACCATTAGAACCCCTTTAGTCCACCATTAGTCCACCGTTAGTCCACCATTAGTCCACCATGAGTCCGCCATTAGCCGACCATGAGTCCACCATTAGTACCCCATTAGTCCACCATTAGTCCACCGTTAGTCCACCATTAGTCCACCATGAGTCCACCATTAGTCCACCATTAGTCCACCATTAGTCCACCATTAGTCCACCATTAGTCCACCATTAGTACCCCTTTAGTCCACCATTAGTCCACCATTAATCCACTATTAGTACTCCATTAGTTCACCATTAGTCTACCATTAGTCCACCATTAGTACCCCAATAGTCTACCATTAGTCCACCATTAGTCCACCATTAGTACTCCTTTAGTCCACCATTAGTCCACCGTTAGTCTACCATTAGTCCACCATAAGTCCACCATTAGTACCCCATTAGTCCACTATTAGTCCACCATTAGTCCACATTAGTCCACCATTAGTCTACCATTAGTCCACCATTAGTCCACCATTAGTCCACCATTAGTCCATCATTAGTCCACCATTAGTCCACCATTAGTCCACATTAGTCCACCATTAGTCCACCATTAGTCCATCATTAGTCTACCATTAGTCCACCATTAGTCCACCATTAGTACCCCATTAGTCCACCATTAGTACCCCATTAGTCCACCATTAGTCCACCGTTAGTCCACCATGAGTCCACCATGAGTCCACCATTAGTCTACCATTAGTCCACCATTAGTCCACCATTAGTCCACCATTAGTCCACCATTAGTCCACCATTAGTACCCCTTTAGTCCACCATTAGTACTCCATTAGTCCACCGTTAGTACTCCATTAGTTCACCATTAGTCTACCATTAGTACCCCATTAGTACCCCAATAGTCTACCATTAGTCCACCATTAGTCCACCATTAGTACTCCTTTAGTCCACCATTAGTCCACCATTAGTCCACCATTAGTACTCCTTTAGTCCACCATTAGTCCACCGTTAGTCTACCATTAGTCCACCATTAGTCCACCATTAGTCCACCATTAGTACCCCATTAGTCCACTATTAGTCCACCATTAGTCCACATTAGTCCACCATTAGTCCACCATTAGTCTACCATTAGTACCCCATTAGTCCACCATTAGTCCACCATTAGTCCATCATTAGTCCACCATTAGTCCACCATTAGTCCATCATTAGTCCACCATTAGTCCACCATTAGTCCATCATTAGTCTACCATTAGTCCACCATTAGTCCACCATTAGTCCACCATTAGTCCACCATTAATCCACCATTAGTCCACCATTAGTCTACCATTAGTCCATCATTAGTCTACCATTAGTCCACCATTAGTCTACCATTAGTACCCCATTAGTCCACCATTAGTCTACCATTAGTCCACCATTAGTCCCCCATTAGTCCATCATTAGTCTACCATTAGTCCACCATTAGTCCACCATTAGTCCACCATTAGTTCCACCATTAGTCCACCATTAGTCCACCAGTAGTACCCCATTAGTCCACCATTAGTCCTTGGGAGGCCCCACTAATCCTAGGATATGCACACATACCCAGGGTAGTTCCTCTTCATTATCCCAACATGGAACTGTTGAAGCACAGAATAAAGTGAGTCAAAGGGAGGAATGAAAAAGGGTGGGACTCACCCAAAGTCAAGGTTTTATCTCTTGAACTTCAGATTTGCTTTCAGACACAATATTTATACTAGGTATTTATCTACAACACAGTCGAGATCTCTTTATAGTATGTAAAGATTATTTTTAATATAAATATATAACTTGCTTTGTACTGCCATGTAATCAATTGGTTAGCACCATAAGCTGTTTTAGCGATTTTTCGTGCTGGAAGTTTTCTATGGCGGACATTGTCGGTGTGCTAATATATCATTTCGCTAATCTGTTTTTGTTCGGGTTTGTACTAAGAATTTATTACGCCAAAAATAAGAACTCTTATAGTATACCAAATAATCATCACAATTTTGTCACGAAGTTCCTCATATCTCTCAAAATAAATGTTGACATACATTGTTTGGATGTTTTTAGATGTTAACATCAATTGTGACCGAAGTGATACAGAATGAGACAACAGAAGAAGATGAAGACGTATTCGGGGTAACTATATTGTCAATGATAAACAGGTTTACTGATTACACAGGGTCAGTTTACACGGAAATCTGTAATAAACAGGTTTACTGATTACACAGGTTCAATTTACACGGAAATCTGCAATATACAGGTTTACTGATTACACAGGTTCGGTTTACACAGAAATCTGTAATATACAAGTTTACTGTTTACACAGGTTCAGTTTACACAGAAATCTGTAATATACAGGTTTACTGTTTACACAGGTTCAGTTAACACAGAAATCTGTATTATACAGGTTTACTGATTACACAGGTTCAGTTTACACAGAAATCTGTAATATACAGGTTTACTGTTTACACAGGTTCAGTTAACACAGAAATCTGTATTATACAGGTTTACTGATTACACAGGTTCAGTTTACACAGACATCTGTAATACACAGGTTTAATGATTACACAGGGTCAGTTTACACAGAAATCTGTATTATACAGGTTTACTGATAACACAGGTCAAGTTTACACAGAAATCTGCAATATACCGGTTTACTGATTACACAGGGTCAGTTTACACAGAAATCTGTATTATACAGGTTTACTGATTACACAGGTCGGTTTACACAGAAATCTGTAATATACAAGTTTACTAATTAAACAGGTTCAATTTACACAGAAATCTGCAATATACAGGTTTACTGATTACACAGGGTCAGTTTACACAGAAATCTGTAATGCACAGGTTTACGGATTACACAGGTTCAGTTTACACAGAAATCTGTAATGTACCGGTTTACTGATTACACAGGTTCAGTTTACACAGAAATCTGTAATACACAGGTTTACTGATTACACAGGTTAAGTTTACACAGAAATCTGTAATACACAGGTTTACTGATTACACAGGGTCAGTTTACACATAAATCTGTAATAAACAGGTTTACTGATTACACAGGTTCAGTTTATACAGACATCTGTAATAAACAGGTTTACTGATTACACAGGTTCAGTTTACACAGAAATCTGTAATAAACAGGTTTACTGATTACACAGGTTCAGTTTACACAGAAATATGTTATATACAGGTTTACTGATTACACAGGTTAAGTTTATACAGACATCTGTAATATACTGGTTAACTGATTACACAGGGTCAGTTTACACAGAAATATGTTATATACAGGTTTACTGATTACACAGGTTCAGTTTACACAGAATTTTTTAAAAACAGGTTTACTGATTACACAGGTTCAGTTTACACAGACATCTGTATTATACAGGTTTACTGATTACACAGGGTCAGTTTACACAGACATCTTTAATATACAGGTTTACTGTTTACACAGGTTCAGTTTACACAGAAATCTGTATTATACAGGTTTACTGATTACACAGGGTCAGTTTACACAGAAATCTGTAATATACAGGTTTACTGATTACACAGGTTCAGTTTACACAGAAATCTGCAATATACAGGTTTACTGATTACACAGGGTCAGTTTACACAGAAATCTGTATTATACAGGTTTACTGATTACACAGGTTCAGTTTACACAGACATCTGTAATATACAGGTTTACTGATTACACAGGGTCAGTTTACACAGAAATCTGTATTATACAGGTTTACTGATTACACAGGTTCAGTTTACACAGACATCTGTAATATACAGGTTTACTGATTACACAGGGTCAGTTTACAGAAATCTGTCTTAAAGAGATTTACTGATTACACAGGGTCAGTTTACAGAAATCTGTAATATACAGGTTTACTGATTACACAGGTTAAGTTTACACAGACATCTGTAATATACAGGTTAACTGATTACACAGGTTAAGTTTACACAGAAATCTGTAATAAACAGGTTTACTGATTACAAAGGTTAAGTTTACACAGAAATCTGTAATAAACAGGTTTACTGATTACACAGGTTAAGTTTACACAGAAATCTGTAATAAACAGGTTTACTGATTACACAGGGTCAGTTTACACAGAAATCTGTAATATACAGGTTTACTGATTACACAGGTTCAGTTTACACAGAAATCTGTCTCAAAGAGATTTACAGATCTTAATGAGATTTACTGATTACACAGGTTCAGTTTTCAAAGAATTCTGTATCATAGGATCTACCAATATTTCCTCCAAACCGTCATCTGTTTTGAATAATATAACCTAACGAAAATACGTATCAAACTTTCATTTACCTTGAATATTACGGGAGAAATTCATTTTTTGTATCCTAAAATCGGTAATTATTATTGATACGATAATAATTAATTGATCCTGTATAAAGCTCACATAAACCGTTGGATCGTGTATCAGGCTCCTGTTAACCTTTAAATCCCATATTTTTGTCTACAGATGATGATGCCAGATCTAATGTTGACAATGGAGAACGTTTTATCAGCAACACTCCCTTCAGATGTTGTCAGTTTTTCTACACCTGAAATAGGTAACTATTAAGTTTAACATAATCAAAATGTGAAAAGGCTTTCAAAAAGTGAAATGAAGCTAGTAGTTAGTGGTTGACTTGAAAAATGAAGTGATTCTTTTGTTACATTTAATTTATTTATTGAAAGCTGTTGGAAACCTAGTGTTTTCTGAAACCAATAATATCGGAAGCTGTTGGAAACCTAGTTTTTTTCTGAAACCTATTATATAAGATGCTTTTGGAAACCTTGTGTTTTCTGACATTTTGGAAATGGAGGAATGTATGCTAGTAAGGCGATCCTAGATTATGCCTGTACACTAAACTTTGGATGTTTATTGTAGAGGTCTCGTCTGCGGTGATTCAGACCAATGAGAGCGTGGATGGTTATGTGGTGATGGAGACTATTATTGGCCGAGTCACCATGCCTGTTATCATGGTTGAAGATGGACGAAGTAAGTTGATCATCATGGATATGTATTACAAAAATTTGTCACCCAAGCTGCAAATGTCACTTTAAATAGAAGTCCAAACTGTTTGTATTTCATGTTTGTGTTCGATATGTTCAAGTACGTTCAGGTATTAGGCCAAAATAAAAATAGTGTTTGTTTTGCGTAACCCGCCCGACCCAGAAAAAATGCGCCCAATCAGAAAATTTTATTGTGAAAAATAAAATGTTTACCATATTTATTTTTTTTAATGACTTGACCATTCCGGATATCTATGTCCGGAAGTTGCTTTGCAAGTTTGAAAATACGTCTCACAAACCCAAATAAGGCTGGTGTGTGTTTTTGTTTTGTTTAAGATCACTAAAATTATAATGATTTCCAAACAGTTTATATTCTGGTTTGTAGTTGTATTGAAGGTTGAAAATCTGTTTTCAGAACTTAATAAAAAAAAAGGTTAAGAACTACCTACACACCCATATGTAAAATCCCCTGGTCAGGTTACAGCAAACCAAGATATTTTTTAAAGATGGCCTTACTGAAACCTAGGGCCTATTCATTTATGCGGACAGACCGGTTCATCAAAACAATATAAAATCACCAGGTCTGTCTTTATTTCATAAACGAACAACACGGACCAACTGGTTCAACCGTTTGGACGGCAAAAACGAAAAAGGCCCTGGGTCACCTTGATTCCTTCTCTTTTCTAGCTCATCTGTCCGAAGGGCAAGTGAGCTTATGTTGTGGTGCGGCATCCGTCGTCCATCCGGCCGGCCGTCCGGTGTCAACTTTTTCATTTAAACGACTTCTTCTCAATAACCAAGAGGTCCAGGGACTTGATATTGGGCCTGTAGCATGCTGGGGTGAAGGGCTACCAATTTTGTTCAAATAAATTACCTTCACCTTCATTCAAGGTCACATGGGTCAAATATGCATAAATCTTTAAATGACTTCCTCTGAATAACCAAGAGGCCCAGGGACTTTATATTGGCCCTGTAGCATGCTGGGGTAAAGGACTACCATGTTTGTTCAAATAGATGACCTTGACCTTCATTCAAGGTCACATAGGTCAAATAGGTTATAATCTTCAAACGACTCCTACTCAATAACCAAGAGGCCCAGGGACTTTATATTGGGTCTGTAGCATGCTTGGGTGAAGGGCTACTAAGTTTGTTCAAATAAATGACCTTGACCTCTATTCAAGGTCACATGGGTCAAATAGGCTATAATCTTCAAATGACTTCCTCTGAATAACCAAGAGGCACAGGGACTTTATATTGGGTCTGTAGCATGCTGGGGTGAAGGGCTACCAAGTTTGTTCAAATAAATGACCTTGACCTTCATGGTAACAACAGTCAGATATTGTACAACACAAATAAGATTATTAGTGAATCTCTCTCTGTCCATGCAGTCCGTATGACCACTATAGTGTACCAGAACATTCAGAAACGTTGGACAGTCCAACAGAGCTACAGCCATGCTCAGATCGGAAGCAATGTCATGTCAGTCTCGCTCCAGCGACTCCATAATACGACGTCAGAGAGACTCAACATCAGCCAACCGAAGAGCATCACCATGGTACTAATGACTCAAGTCAATGGAGTAAGTATTACGTAGATAGTAAATCATGATTTCGTTTTGTATTGTTTAAAGGCGCCATCAATAACTATAGTCATTTATGGATGATTGGCATCATTATGGACAGAAATAGGAGTTAAATTACATTATTTTAAAAATAGATTTGGTCTTGATGGACAAAAACGCCTAAATCTAAATATGATGTCCCCTGGCCCCCACCCCTTTTTTCCAGGTTTGCTCAAATGAATCATATTGGCCTACTTTCAAGGTCACATATAGGTTAAATACCAGGTACATGTATGTTAAAATCTTTATATGACATCTTATCAACCAAGATGTTAAGTTAATGATTTTGGACCTGTAGTATGCTTGGACAAAGTGCTACCAATTTTGTTTAAATAAATGGCCTTGACCTACTTTTAATGTCACAGGGGTCAAATGTGTTAAATTCTGTAGCTGACATCTCATTTACCAAGAGCCCCAGGGTCATAATACGGAGCCAGAAGCATGCTGGGTAAAGGACTACAAAGTTTGTTTAAACCAATGACCTTGACCGATGTTCAATGTCACAGGGGTCAAATGTGTTAAAAATTTTAAGACTATTTCTCAATAAGCAAGAGGTCTAGGATCAAGAAATTGGGCCATATCATGCTAGGATAAAATGCTAAAAAGTTTGTTCAAATGACTATCCTTGACCTACTTTCAAGGTCACATGGGTCAGATACATTAAAATCCTAAAATTATTTTTTCTTATTAAGAAAGAAGACCAGCATCAATGTTGGGCAAGTATCATACTAGGATGAAGGGCTTCCAATTTGTTCAAATAGACCTTGACCAACTTTCAAGGTCATAGGCATAAAATGTTTTTAATAAGAAAGAGCTAGGCTACATATGACTTATTGGACAGCTACAGGTGATTTTTTGGGCAGCTACAGGTAACTTATTGGATGGCTTCGGGTAACTTATTGGACAGCTACAGGTAACTTATTGGACAGCTACAGGTAACTTATTGAAATGTTACATGTAACTTATTGGACAGCTACTGGTAACTTATTGGACAACTACAGGTAACTTATTGGACAGCTACATGTAACTTATTGGACAGCTACATGTAACTTATTGGACAGCTACATGTAACTTATTGGACAGATACAGGTAACTTATTGGACAGCTACAGGTAACTTATTGGACAGCTACAGGTAACTTATTGGACAGTTACATGTAACTTATTGGACAGTTACATGTAACTTATTGGACAGCTACATGTAACTTATTGGACAGCTACAGGTAACTTATTGGACAGCTACTGATGACTTATTGGACAGCTACAGGTAACTTAACGGCTACATATAACTTATTGGACAGCTACAGGTAACTTATTGGACAGCTACATGTGACTAATTGGACAGCTACAGGTAACTTATTGGACAGCTATAGGTAACTTATTGGACAGTTACATGTAACTTATTGGACAGCTACAGGTAACTTATTGGACAGCTACAGGTGACTTATTGGACAGCTATAGGTAACTTATTGGACAGTTACATGTAACTTATTGGACAGCTACATGTAACTTATTGGACAGCTATAGGTAACTTATTGGACAGTTACATGTAACTTATTGGACAGTTACACGTAACTTATTGGACAGCTACAGGTAACTTATTCGACAGCTACAGGTGACTTATTGGACAGCTATAGGTAACTTATTGGACAGTTACATGTAACTTATTGGACAGCTACATGTAACTTATTGGACAGCTATAGGTAACTTATTGGACAGTTACATGTGACTAATTGGACAGCTACAGGTAACTTATTGGACAGCTATAGGTAACTTATTGGACAGTTACATGTAACTTATTGGACAGCTACAGGTAACTTATTGGACAGCTATAGGTAACTTATTGGACAGTTACATGTAACTTATTGGACAGCTACATGTAACTTATTGGACAGCTATAGGTAACTTATTGGACAGCTACATGTAACTTATTGGACAGCTACAGGTAACTTATTGGACAGCTACAGGTAACTTATTGGACAGCTATAGGTAACTTATTGGACAGTTACATGTAACTTATTGGACAGCTACAGGTAACTTATTGGACAGCTACTGATGACTTATTGGACAGCTACAGGTAACTTAACAGCTACATATAACTTATTGGACAGCTACAGGTAACTTATTGGACAGCTACAGGTGACTTATTGGACAGCTACATGTGACTAATTGGACAGCTACAGGTAACTTATTGGACAGCTACAAATAACTTATTGGACAGCTACAGGTAATTCATTGGACAGCTACAGGTAACTTATTGGACAGTTACATGTAACTTATTGGACAGTTACATGTAACTTATTGGACAGCTACGGGTAACTTATTAGACAGTTACACGTAACTAATTGGACAGTTATAGGTAACTTATTGGACAGTTACATGTAACTTATTGGACAGCTACAGGTAACTTATTGGACAGCTACAGGTGACTTATTGGACAGCTACAGGTAACTTATTGGACAGCTACTGATGACTTATTGGACAGCTACAGGTAACTTATTGGACAGCTACAGGTAACTTATTGGACAGCTATACGTAACTTATTGGACAGTTACACGTAACTTATTGGACAGCTACATGTAACTTATTGGACAGCTACAGGTAACTTATTGGACAGCTACTGATGACTTATTGGACAGCTACAGGTAACTTAACAGCTACATATAACTTATTGGACAGCTACAGGTAACTTATTGGACAGCTACATGTGACTAATTGGACAGCTACAGGTAACTTATTGGACAGCTATAGGTAACTTATTGGACAGTAACATGTAACTTATTGGACAGCTACAGGTAACTTATTGGACAGCTACAGGTGACTTATTGGACAGCTATAGGTAACTTATTGGACAGTTACATGTAACTTATTGGACAGCTACATGTAACTTATTGGACAGCTATAGGTAACTTATTGGACAGTTACATGTAACTTATTGGACAGTTACAGGTAACTTATTGGACAGCTACAGGTAACTTATTCGACAGCTACAGGTGACTTATTGGACAGCTATAGGTAACTTATTGGACAGTTACATGTAACTTATTGGACAGCTACATGTAACTTATTGGACAGCTATATGTAACTTATTGGACAGCTACATGTAACTTATTGGACAGCTATAGGTAACTTATTGGACAGCTACATGTAACTTATTGGACAGCTACAGGTAACTTATTGGACAGCTACAGGTAACTTATTGGACAGCTATAGGTAACTTATTGGACAGTTACATGTAACTTATTGGACAGCTACAGGTAACTTATTGGACAGCTACAGGTGACTTATTGGACAGCTACAGGTAACTTATTGGACAGCTACTGATGACTTATTGGACAGCTACAGGTAACTTAACAGCTACATATAACTTATTGGACAGCTACAGGTAACTTATTGGACAGCTACAGGTGACTTATTGGACAGCTACATGTGACTAATTGGACAGCTACAGGTAACTTATTGGACAGCTACAGATAACTTATTGGACAGCTACAGGTAACTCATTGGACAGCTACAGGTAACTTATTGGACAGTTACATGTAACTTATTGGACAGTTACATGTAACTTATTGGACAGCTACGGGTAACTTATTAGACAGTTACACGTAACTAATTGGACAGTTATAGGTAACTTATTGGACAGTTACATGTAACTTATTGGACAGCTACAGGTAACTTATTGGACAGCTACAGGTGACTTATTGGACAGCTACAGGTAACTTATTGGACAGCTACTGATGACTTATTGGACAGCTACAGGTAACTTAACAGCTACATATAACTTATTGGACAGCTACAGGTAACTTATTGGACAGCTACAGCAGGTGACTTATTGGACAGCTACATGTGACTAATTGGACAGCTACAGGTAACTTATTGGACAGCTACAGATAACTTATTGGACAGCTACAGGTAACTCATTGGACAGCTACAGGTAACTTATTGGACAGTTACATGTAACTTATTGGACAGTTACATGTAACTTATTGGACAGCTACGGGTAACTTATTAGACAGTTACACGTAACTAATTGGACAGTTATAGGTAACTTATTGGACAACTACAGGTGACTTATTAGACAGTTACATGTAACTTATTGGACAGCTACAGGTAACTTATTGGACAACTACAGGTGACTTATTAGACAGTTACACGTAACTTATTGGACAGTTACATGTAACTTATTGGACAGTTACATGTAACTTATTGGACAGCTACAGGTGACTTATTGGACAGCTACAGGTAACTTATTGGACAGCTACTGATGACTTATTGGACAGCTACAGGTAACTTAACAGCTACATATAACTTATTGGACAGCTACAGGTAAACTTATTGGACAGCTATAGGTAACTTATTGGACAGCTACAGGTGACTTATTGGACAGCTACATGTGACTAATTGGACAGCTACAGGTAACTTATTGGACAGCTACAGATAACTTATTGGACAGCTACAGGTAACTCATTGGACAGCTACAGGTAACTTATTGGACAGTTACATGTAACTTATTGGACAGCTACGGGTAACTTATTAGACAGTTACACGTAACTAATTGGACAGTTATAGGTAACTTATTGGACAACTACAGGTGACTTATTAGACAGTTACATGTAACTTATTGGACAGCTACAGGTAACTTATTGGACAACTACAGGTGACTTATTAGACAGTTACACGTAACTTATTGGACAGTTACATGTAACTTATTGGACAGTTACATGTAACTTATTGGACAGCTACAGGTGACTTATTGGACAGCTACAGGTAACTTATTGGACAGCTACTGATGACTTATTGGACAGCTACAGGTAACTTAACAGCTACATATAACTTATTGGACAGCTACAGGTAAACTTATTGGACAGCTATAGGTAACTTATTGGACAGCTACAGGTGACTTATTGGACAGCTACATGTGACTAATTGGACAGCTACAGGTAACTTATTGGACAGCTACAGATAACTTATTGGACAGCTACAGGTAACTCATTGGACAGCTACAGGTAACTTATTGGACAGCTACAGGTAAATTATTGGACAGCTATAAGTAACTTATTGGACAGCTACAGGTAACTTATTGGACAGTTACATGTAACTTATTGGACAGCTACTGATGACTTATTGGACAGCTACAGGTAACTTAATAGACAGCTACATATAACTTATTGGACAGCTACAGGTAACTTATTGGACAGCTACAGGTAACTTATTGGACAGCTACAGTTAATTAATGGACAGCTACAGGTAACTTATTGGACAGCTACAGGTAACTTATTGTACAGCTACAGGTAACTTATTGGACAGCTATAGGTAACTTATTGGACAGCTACTGATGACTTATTGGACAGCTACAGGTTACTTAATAGACAGCTACATATAACTTATTGGACAGCTACAGGTAACGTATTGGACAGCTACATGTAACTTATTGGACAGCTACTGATGACTTATTGGACAGCTACAGGTAACTTATTGGACAGCTACAGTTAATTAATGGACAGCTACAGGTAACTTATTGGACAGCTACAGGTAACTTATTGTACAGCTACAGGTAACTTATTGGACAGCTACAGGTAACTTATTGGACAGCTACAGGTAACTCAATAGACAGCTACATATAACTTATTGGACAGCTACTGATGACTTATTGGACAGCTACAGGTAACTTAATAAACAGCTACATATAACTTATTGGACAGCTACAGGTAACTTATTGGACAGCTACAGGTAACTTATTGGACAGCTACAGGTGACTTATTGGACAGCTACATGTTACTAATTGGACAACTACAGGTAACTTATTGGACAGCTACAGGTGACTTATTAGACAGTTACACGTAACTTATTGGACAGTTACATGTAACTTATTGGACAGTTACATGTAACTTATTGGACAGCTACAGGTAACTTAATAGACAGCTACATATAACTTATTGGACAGCTACAGATAACTCATTGGACAGCTACAGGTAACTTATTGGATAGCTACAGGTAAATTATTGGACAGCTATAAGTAACTTATTGGACAGCTACAGGTAACTTATTGGACAGTTACATGTAACTTATTGGACAGCTACGGGTAACTTATTAGACAGTTACACGTAACTTATTGGACAGTTACATGTAACTTATTGGACAGTTACATGTTACTTATTGGACAGCTACTGATGACTTATTGGACAGCTACAGGTAACTTAATAGACAGCTACATATAACTTATTGGACAGCTACAGATAACTCATTGGACAGCTACAGGTAACTTATTGGATAGCTACAGGTAAATTATTGGACAGCTATAAGTAACTTATTGGACAGCTACAGGTAACTTATTGGACAGTTACATGTAACTTATTGGACAGCTACGGGTTACTTATTAGACAGTTACACGTAACCTATTGGACAGTTACATGTAACTTATTGGACAGTTATATGTTACTTATTGGACAGCTACTGATGACTTATTGGACAGCTACAGGTAACTTAATAGACAGCTACATATAACTTATTGGACAGCTACAGGTAACTTATTGGACAGCTATAGGTAACTTATTGGACAGCTACAGATAACTTATTGGACAGCTATAGGTAACTCATTGGACAGCTACAGGTAACTTATTGGACAGTTACATGTAACTTATTGGACAGTTACATGTAACTTATTGGACAGCTACGGGTAACTTATTAGACAGTTACACGTAACTAATTGGACAGTTATAGGTAACTTATTGGACAACTACAAGTGACTTATTAGACAGTTACATGTTACTTATTGGACAGCTATAGGTAACTTATTGGACAACTACAGGTGACTTATTAGACAGTTACACGTAACTTATTGGACAGTTACATGTAACTTATTGGACAGTTACATGTAACTTATTGGACAGCTACAGGTGACTTATTGGACAGCTACAGGTAACTTATTGGACAGCTACTGATGACTTATTGGACAGCTACAGGTAACTTAACAGCTACATATAACTTATTGGACAGCTACAGGTAAACTTATTGGACAGCTATAGGTAACTTATTGGACAGCTACAGGTGACTTATTGGACAGCTACATGTGACTAATTGGACAGCTACAGGTAACTTATTGGACAGCTACAGATAACTTATTGGACAGCTACAGGTAACTCATTGGACAGCTACAGGTAACTTATTGGACAGCTACAGGTAAATTATTGGACAGCTATAAGTAACTTATTGGACAGCTACAGGTAACTTATTGGACAGTTACATGTAACTTATTGGACAGCTACTGATGACTTATTGGACAGCTACAGGTAACTTAATAGACAGCTACATATAACTTATTGGACAGCTACAGGTAACTTATTGGACAGCTACAGGTAACTTATTGGACAGCTACAGTTAATTAATGGACAGCTACAGGTAACTTATTGGACAGCTACAGGTAACTTATTGTACAGCTACAGGTAACTTATTGGACAGCTATAGGTAACTTATTGGACAGCTACTGATGACTTATTGGACAGCTACAGGTTACTTAATAGACAGCTACATATAACTTATTGGACAGCTACAGGTAACGTATTGGACAGCTACATGTAACTTATTGGACAGCTACTGATGACTTATTGGACAGCTACAGGTAACTTATTGGACAGCTACAGTTAATTAATGGACAGCTACAGGTAACTTATTGGACAGCTACAGGTAACTTATTGTACAGCTACAGGTAACTTATTGGACAGCTACAGGTAACTTATTGGACAGCTACAGGTAACTCAATAGACAGCTACATATAACTTATTGGACAGCTACTGATGACTTATTGGACAGCTACAGGTAACTTAATAAACAGCTACATATAACTTATTGGACAGCTACAGGTAACTTATTGGACAGCTACAGGTAACTTATTGGACAGCTACAGGTGACTTATTGGACAGCTACATGTTACTAATTGGACAACTACAGGTAACTTATTGGACAGCTACAGGTGACTTATTAGACAGTTACACGTAACTTATTGGACAGTTACATGTAACTTATTGGACAGTTACATGTAACTTATTGGACAGCTACAGGTAACTTAATAGACAGCTACATATAACTTATTGGACAGCTACAGATAACTCATTGGACAGCTACAGGTAACTTATTGGATAGCTACAGGTAAATTATTGGACAGCTATAAGTAACTTATTGGACAGCTACAGGTAACTTATTGGACAGTTACATGTAACTTATTGGACAGCTACGGGTAACTTATTAGACAGTTACACGTAACTTATTGGACAGTTACATGTAACTTATTGGACAGTTACATGTTACTTATTGGACAGCTACTGATGACTTATTGGACAGCTACAGGTAACTTAATAGACAGCTACATATAACTTATTGGACAGCTACAGATAACTCATTGGACAGCTACAGGTAACTTATTGGATAGCTACAGGTAAATTATTGGACAGCTATAAGTAACTTATTGGACAGCTACAGGTAACTTATTGGACAGTTACATGTAACTTATTGGACAGCTACGGGTAACTTATTAGACAGTTACACGTAACCTATTGGACAGTTACATGTAACTTATTGGACAGTTATATGTTACTTATTGGACAGCTACTGATGACTTATTGGACAGCTACAGGTAACTTAATAGACAGCTACATATAACTTATTGGACAGCTACAGGTAACTTATTGGACAGCTATAGGTAACTTATTGGACAGCTACAGATAACTTATTGGACAGCTATAGGTAACTTATTGGACAGCTACAGTTAATTAATGGACAGCTACAGGTAACTTATTGGACAGCTATAGGTAACTTATTGGACAGCTACTGATGACTTATTGGACAGCTACAGGTAACTTAATAGACAGCTACATATAACTTATTGGACAGCTACAGGTAACTTATTGGACAGCTACATGTAACTTATTGGACAGCTACTGATGACTTATTGGACAGCTACAGGTAACTTAATAGACAGCTACATATAACTTATTGGACAGCTACAGATAACTTATTGGACAGCTACAGGTAACTTATTGGACAGCTATAGGTAACTTATTGGACAGCTATAGGTAACTTATTGGACAGCTACTGATGACTTATTGGACAGCTACAGGTAACTTAATAGACAGCTACATATAACTTATTGGACAGCTACAGGTAACTTATTGGACAGCTACATGTAACTTATTGGACAGCTACATGTAACTTATTGGACAGCTACATGTAACTTATTGGACAGCTACTGATGACTTATTGGACAGCTACAGGTAACTTAATAGACAGCTACATATAACTTATTGGACAGCTACAGATAACTTATTGGACAGCTACAGGTAAATTATTGGACAGCTACAGTTAATTAATGGACAGCTACAGGTAACTTATTGGACAGCTACAGGTAACTTATTGTACAGCTACAGGTAACTTATTGGACAGCTACAGGTAACTTATTGGACAGCTACAGATAACTTATTGGACAGCTACAGATAACTTATTGGACAGCTACAGGTAACTTATTGGACAGCTACAGGTAACTTATTGGACAGCTATAGGTAACTTATTGGACAGCTACATGTAACTTATTGGACAGCTACAGGTAACTTATTTGACAGCTACCGATCATGTATCTGCTGGATAGAATACACAAATAGCAATGAATGACATCACAGCTGTAATATAAATTAAGGTGTTACACCACTAAAGATAACCAAAGTGTTGATTATCATGTATCAGAGACTTCTGTTAACAAACCAAATCTCTCTGATCTGTTAACAGTTGATGTATTGAGCTTAAATTTCTCATTTTACAGAGAGAGAAGGAACGATTGTGCACTTTCTGGAATTTCAACAAGAGGTAAGCTTGTCACAATGCCTTTTGTTGTCTGATACTTTTGACATCTGTCCCCTATATACTTGTCAGATTCTACAAACCTTGATTGAATACAGTTCTTGCTTGATGCATTTCTTTGCCCATGATATTGTTTAACTAAACAATTTTGTTTGAATTTTACTGTCAGACAATGAAAATTTCTTATTTAAAAATTTTGAAGTCCTAGGATTGAAACTGAAAAGAATAGCTGAAAGATAAAACTGTGTAGGCAGAGTGGGAATCAGGGTGGATTGTGGAGTGGGGGTATTAGTCAGCCATTCTGGTGACAGTTCTAGTCTTAATCAACAAGTGTTTGGGGCGGAGTGGGAATCAGAGTGGATTGTGGAGTGGGGGTATTAGTCAGCCATCCTGGTGACAGTTCTAGACTTAATCAACAAGTGTTTGGGGCGGAGTGGGAATCAGGGTGGATTGTGGAGTGGAGGTATTAGTCAGCCATCCTGGTGACAGTTCTAGTCTTAATCAACAAGTGTTTGCAGCGGGTTGGAATCAGGGTGAATTTGGAGTGGGTATTGGTATGTTTTGTGAGTCAGTTTGAGTGATATTGGTATGTTTTGTGAGTCAGTTTGAGTGATATTTGAGTATGTTTTGTGAGTCAGTTTGAGTGATATTGGGTATGTTTTGTGAGTCAGTTTGAGTGATATTTGAGTATGTTTTGTGAGTCAGTTTGAGTGATATTGAGTATGTTTTGTGAGTCAGTTTGAGTGATATTTGAGTATGTTTTGTGAGTCAGTCTGAATAATATAATATTTTGTAGGATCTGGGACACATCGGGTGGTCGTATGCTGAGGAAGAACAACAGTCACACTGAATGTCAGTTTGATCATCTCACCAACTTTGCTGTCCTTGTTCTTTACTATGACCAACCAATCAGGGTGAGTCAATAGATCAACCAATCTGGGTGAGTCAATAGACCAACCAATCATGGTGAGTCAATAGACCAACCAATCAGGGTAAGTCAATAGACCAACCAATCAGTGTGAGTCAATAAACCAACCAGCCAGGGTGAGTCAATAGACCACCAACCAATCAGGGATAGTCAATAGACCACCAACCAATCAGGGTGAGTCAATAGACCACCAACCAATCAGGGTAAGTCAATAGACAAGCCAATCAGGGTAAGTCAATAGACCAACCAATCAGGGTAAGTCAATAGACCAACCTATCAGGGTGAGTCAATAGACCAAGCAATCAGAGTCAGTCAATTGACCAACCAATCAGGGTAAGTCAATAGACCAACCTATCAGGGTGAGTCAATAGACCAACCAATCAGAGTCAGTCAATTGACCAACCAATCAGGGTAAGTAAATAGACCAACCAATCAGGGTAAGTCAATAGACCAACCAATCAGGGTGAGTCAATAGACCAACCAATCTGGGTGAGTCAATTGACTAACAAATCAGGGTGAGTCAATAGACCAACCAATCAGTGTGAGTCAATAAACCAACCAATCAGAGTGAGTCAATTGCCCAACCAATCAGGGTAAGTCAATAGACCAACCAATCATGGTGAGTCAATAGACCAACCAATCAGGGTAAGTCAATAGACCAACCAATCAGTGTGAGTCAATAAACCAACCAGCCAGGGTGAGTCAATAGACCACCAACCAATCAGGGATAGTCAATAGACCACCAACCAATCAGGGATAGTCAATAGACCACCAACCAATCAGGGTGAGTCAATAGACCACCAACCAATCAGGGTAAGTCAATAGACAAGCCAATCAGGGTAAGTCAATAGACCAACCAATCAGGGTAAGTCAATAGACCAACCTATCAGGGTGAGTCAATAGACCAAGCAATCAGAGTCAGTCAATTGACCAACCAATCAGGGTAAGTCAATAGACCAACCTATCAGGGTGAGTCAATAGACCAACCAATCAGAGTCAGTCAATTGACCAACCAATCAGGGTAAGTAAATAGACCAACCAATCAGGGTAAGTCAATAGACCAACCAATCAGGGTGAGTCAATAGACCAACCAATCTGGGTGAGTCAATTGACTAACAAATCAGGGTGAGTCAATAGACCAACCAATCAGTGTGAGTCAATAAACCAACCAATCAGAGTGAGTCAATTGCCCAACCAATCAGGGTAAGTCAATAGACCAACCAATCATGGTGAGTCAATAGACCAACCAATCAGGGTAAGTCAATAGACCAACCAATCAGTGTGAGTCAATAAACCAACCAGCCAGGGTGAGTCAATAGACCACCAACCAATCAGGGATAGTCAATAGACCACCAACCAATCAGGGTGAGTCAATAGACCACCAACCAATAAGGGTAAGTCAATAGACAAGCCAATCAGGGTAAGTCAATAGACCAACCAATCAGGGTAAGTCAATAGACCAACCAATCAGGGTGAATCAATAGATCAACCAATCTGGGTGAGTCAATAGACCAACCAATCAGGGTGAATCAATAGATCAACTAATCAGGGTGAGTCAATAGACCAACCAATCAGAGTAAGTCAATAAATCACCGTGATAAAACAACAGCTTTTGTAGGAGACTTTTATTTTACAATATGTTTTAAATATCTCCATGTAACTGAAGACCAAAATGGCAAAATTCTCCAATTCTGACCAGGTTTATAATAAGATTTTATCTCAACTGTATAACTACT